>NW_020824800.1:0-205000 GCF_003285875.2 Drosophila novamexicana
TTTGCGCAGAAGCATTTGAAGCCCTTGCCGCAGAGAATAAACCTCAGCAGTTTTTTGCTTACCCTAGTGTACCAGGAAACTCTTACGCCTCTTTGCTAAAACTTTCGGATTTTAAAAGCCAGCCATCTGCACGTATTACGAATATTCAAAAGGTCGAAGGCAGAAACATAAGGATTAAAGCTTAAAGCAAATTCTACAAATACAAATATAAATCGCAATTCCATCGAAAGCTATAAAGCTCTTAAATAATTGCTCGAAAGGGTATACTCAATTCGGATTGAGATTTGTTATCTTCTTATACTCATGTACTAAGAATTGTGCTTTTTTCGTGAGGTAGTATTGATGCTGATCTAGAGAATATACTCTTAATGTGTTCCCTCTGCCTGTAAATTACACACAAAACCAATATACCCTTTTTTTCCTAGGGTATACTATTACATGGCCTACAATAGGTAAACATGTTATACCAGGACTGTATTTAATGAGGTCTTCTCACTCACACGTCGAACATTTTCACCTCACACACACACACACACACACACACACACATGTGAGTATGTGGCACATTGCGAATTCGCATAAATAAATTTACACGAATGCAACTGCACAACTTTGGCACCTGAATTTGAACGTGTGTGCGAATATATGTATGCATCCATGTTTGAGTGTGTGCAAACGAATCTGCAGGCAATTGTGGCAGAAATGAAGGACATTTAGCAATAGTATATGCATATATTTTATTACCAGCTGACAGAACCGGCGTTGCCCAGCCCAATTCCATTTGTACATCATTCAAAATGATTTGTCAGTCGTTTTACCCGGAACCCTTTGAAAAATATTAAAAAGGATATATAGGTTTTGTATGCATAATACTCTCTTACGAACGAGAACGAGTCTATTATATTTACATAAATGGGGTTACGAGAAGCAAAGCTTGCACAGTAGAGCTAGATACACCAAACTTGGTATGTACCGACCTATAGAGGTTCGCCTATTGTTGCAGAGGAGGGGGGAATTAAGTAAAATACATCCTGTTACCTTAATTTATCTGTCGGGAAAGCTGGCAATTCCATAAATATTTTGAAAACAAGTTTGATGACGATCGAATGGTAGACAAGGTTGCGTACAATCTTTTTCCGGCAATATTCCATAGTTTCAGATGGGATTTGGAAAAGTCCTTGAACCCATTTTCATTAAGTTCGTAGGACTTTGAGAATAAGCTTGGATCCGAAAGGCAAAAAATCTTTGACTCTATTAAAGGGCGGGATATTGCGAAAAGTATGAAACACGACGCGTAATGAATTTCTTTGAATTGAGTTTGAGCCAGCAACTTCCCCCGACACGCCCACTTTCAGCGAGTAGCGGTGAAATATGCGAAACTTTTTAAATGAATTTGGGATCCGACCTGGCTGCAACCGTTTCTTGCGATTGCTCCAAGAAGAATTTCTCTGCCCGAAGAATTGCTTAAAGCTTCGTCTTAGCGTAAGGTAAAGACTTTAGAGTCCAGCTCTTAGCATCCAATATTGTTGCTTGACACTTCTGGATTGGACACTGGTATATATTAATTTTCAGGAGAAACGAATAAACGACTTTTACGTAAAAGTTGATGAACGTAAATGTTCAGCTATAACGTGCCGAGCGGCACTTTGCGTTCCTTTGGGACTAGCATTTGGCGGTTTTGGCACGCAAACAATTCATTTCTGTAAATTCCTCGACTTTTCAATTTATTTTATTCAAAACGATTTCGGGCAGCCAGCTTCATGTAGACATAAGGCCAGGGCTATTGGCGTTTGCCGACTCGGCGGGTCAGGGTCAAACGGAGAAAAACTTGCGAGAATCAGAACAATCATAAACTGCGCATTCGTCCAGTTCTTTTCGAATTAGCCACAAAATAAAAGGCATACAAAAGGCAAGGGAATGTTCATGCTTTAAGGTTGGGTTTTTAATTGGCCTAGCCAATTACCTGTGCGCACTCACCTGAGGACGAGGACTGCGAGTGCCGCATTGTGGTGGCCATGGCAATGGAATTTATCTCCGATTCGGGCGACCACATTGTATTATATCTTGGCTTGATTTGCTTTGTTGTATTATATAATCGATTTATTGAGCGCGACGCGAGTTGCGTAATTCAAATATTGTAATAGAACTTTTTTTAACTCAGGAGATACTTCATGTTGCATTTTGGTTCATTTTGAAAGGGTATTGTTATTCGTTTTGGAGTTGTTGCTGTTGTTTGTTAAGGTTATTAATAAATATTTTGACATATTTCAAACCAATCTGGAGTCACGTTAATTATACAAGAGTTCAAAATATAATGTTGCTGGCAATGTAAGAGAATCTGTTTATTGGCTCGCAACTGACCTTCGACCGGCTTGCCAATTCCAAACGAAAATAGCGCCAAAAAAAAAATTAAGATGCCAAAAAAGGATTGCAAAGAATAAATAATATACCTAATGATGAATGTTCGAGATGCTGGCATATAGCTGCATTTCCGCAAACTTATCCACAATCTTCTCTCAAGCAAGCTATTAATATTTTTGTGAACTTTTCTGTTTGCTGTCAAGCGAAAATTATTTTCTGTGATACGAAAATCGATAACAAAGTTTACAATTAAGTATTTGTGTACCCTGTACCCAATGAAATGGGTAAATTGGGTATGATTGTTATGTGCCAGTCAGAAGAAAGCATTGCCCAACTGACTAATTAACTAATTAGAGTTAGAAAGCTGCATTTAACGATTTGAATTAACGGGCGGAAAGTTATAGATAAAACGAACTCAAACTAAGTATAAAGTAGTATGTGAGGTTTTAAGTATATACTTTGCAGGTTTTTGTATACTAAACAAAGTTTGAGAATCTATCACTTTGTATATTTCGACTCCAACAATATTAAATGGAGTTTATGATTAATAATTCCTGAAATTCGAACAAGCACAAAAACACAGGAATACGGAATTAAAACACGCACATGAAGGGAACTTCATGATTTTGACAATCCAAAATGTAAACGTAAAAAAAATATTTGAATTCTTCTGGAGAAGTGAAAATATAAGTTGGCAAAGACAAAGAAGAAGAAAGTTGAAGTTGTTCTGTTTTAAATATTTGTATCTTTTATATATATGTATGTTAAAAGCAACAACATTTGCGAATTTTAATAGGAGCATCCGCACAAACACACACACACACAGACACACACGCACAAGCAAACGCCACTCTCTGCGTCGCAAAGTGGACAAAAATTATACGGGCTGTGCCGCGCCCCATCCCCCCGGCCGTAAGTGTGAGTGTGTCAGTCACAAAACAACCGCAACAGCAGCAGCACGTTCTTCATCCTCCACATCCTGCTGCACATCATCATTGCCATTGATGGCGCCATTTTTGTTTTTGTTTGCCTAGCAAGCCAATCTGAGTGTGAGTATCCTGTTCCCGCCGTTGCTTGTAATCCGAGCTGACAAACTTTGTCTGCAGTCATAAGCACTTTCCCTCTGTGTGTGTGTGTGTGTGTGTGCGCGCGTGTGAATCGATTTGTGTGTTTGTGTGTGTGTGTTTACTGTCGGAATTTGTAAGGAAAGTGAGCTGTTCATTTGCTTTAGGGTCGCCAAGTGGCCGACGTCTATTTAAGTTTTCCCTCCCTCCTCTACAGCCAAATACACAAATATCTGTGTGTACACACATACATACATGCATGTGTGAGTCTATGGTATGTACAAAAAGTCAACTTAATGGTCTCCTGTCGTTTTCAAAAAAGGTAAACACACACAAAAAAATACCCATAGGTCCCTCCGTCTTTCAAAATAGGCTCTACTAATTTAAAGTTTTTATGGTTTTTTAGTAGTAACACCACGTCGAGACTTTGCGACCACATAATTCATTACGATTATTATACAAGTAGAAATTATTTGTCTTTTAAGTGTGTAAATGTTTTGATGTGCTTTGTTTTTATTCAAGGATACCACAAAAGGCACAATATGATAATTTGTTGGAGCAGAGATGGCGGCGGGGTTAATGTGGTACGAGCGAGATGGCACAGAACAGTGCGATAGAAAGAGAACGCGAACTTGAGAGAGCAAAGAGCGAAAGCTGAATTACAGCTGCGATATTGTAATTGTGAGCAGACAAATGCGACAACAAAACGCAAAAGCAACAACAGAATGCTCACGAGGGCCACGGTAATAATGATAACTAACCGCAAGAGCGCCGCCAGCGACAGCGGCAGAACTGTCAACAGCAATGGCAACCATATGTCAGAGCGAGATAGCAACAGCATCTGCAGCAGCTTCCGTCCGGCGTCTGACTGCTTGGCCTACATAACAAAAACAGTTGCAGCTCCACTGTTATGCGGACATCTTTGCGGGGCGTGGGAAGAGAGACGGATGGCAGGCACTGTGGGTGGATAGGCAGGCAGGCGTTGGGATGAGTTGACCAAAGAGAACGACGCAATAAAGGGCCTCTTGTTATGTGCACATGTCTTTTAGACTTCTCTGTTGTCGTTCATGCTGCTTTTCATTGCCACTCGAGGAATTTTTAACGGTTTGCCAGCAGCCACGCGAATCTTTTTAATTTGTTTAGCCCCACACCTCCCCGCCTCCCCGTCTGCGTTGCAAGTGGCGCACTTCAACGTCGCCTGTATGAGGAAAAGCAGGCGCAATTTCCTCTCAATTTCCTTCCAGGCAAGCAACAGCAAATTGCTATAACAGGCACTTAATGGAAATTTCTCTCTGGCCCTCTGCCGGCCGTTGGTCAGTGTTTACCAAACAGTTATTTCCTCAACAACGTCAACGACATTCATTGGCTACTTTCCCATTCGAGTACTTAAGACTCGTAATGGCTTTTCGGACTGACAACCAAATTCTTGCAATACCTCCAACTGGTATTTGTGATATAATTCACAAATATCCGTCTCAGCATGTTGGTGTGCATTAAATGGTGTATATTTGGGAACAATTTATATTTTGTTAAAAATAGAAGTGGAAGTAGAAGAAAACGGTAACATTTTTGTTTGCTTGTGGCCGCTTATTTAACCGGTTCCATGGTGTAATGGTTAGCACTCAGGACTCTGAATCCTGCGATCCGAGTTCAAGTCTCGGTGGAACCTGAGTATCATTTCATAAATTATTTATTTTTATTATTGTCAATAATAATATGACGGCATAAATAACATCAGTCGCGGTTCAAGTTTTTATATTTTTGAAAAAATATTAATAGAATATTTCGATAACAAAAATCAAATAATTCTGGAAGGACTTTTGATTCTGATCAGGAATATATATTAAAGATGCCTTCAATAAACCCTTGCAATTAACCCTTTTAACCATTTTACTGTACTGCAACCTTTTGCGGCCCCATAGTTTTTAGGTATTCAAAGCAGGTCAACCTGAATGTCATTTTGGGACCACGCGAACAGTTATGTGTCGGAGCGAAATTTAGGAATACAAAATACTAACGCAGCAGTATTAACGGTAGAAGTACGAACAACAATAACACAGCAACTGTGAATGCAATAGTAACTGTAACTGCGACATTTGAAAGCAGCCATAAAGGATTATGGCCGCAACCAGGGCTCAGGGCAGGGGTTATAAAACAACTGCGTGTGCGAATATGCATAAATAAAATAGCGGAACAAACAATAAAAATGTATTATGCAAAGGATTCTTGGCGCGAAGTGGGATAAGTTTATAATGGCTGCAGGTGGCGACCCTTTACCAGGTGCACAAAATAGGTTAGGCGAGTAATATGTCACTTGGCATACAAAATAATTGTCTTATGGCAATCAACACGTAACGGGAAAAGGATAAATGTTATGCACAGAACGTCTCTCTTTTCATTATAGCTTATTAATTGATGCATGCATGTATTATCGATATTCATGCTGTTAATGCTTTTCACTTTTTTTGACTACCGAAAAAAACGCGAAGCGCCGCGTTGCAACAGGCAATCAACCAGCGCGCTCCGATGTTCAACGAAAACTGAGCATTTAAGGACATTTACGATTGATTTTATACCGAATACACGACTGGCCAAATTCGCCGAGTCGTGTTATTGCCTTCAGCTCTATTGTTGTTGTTGTGACACAGAAAACTTCGTTTTGTGAATAGCCGAAAGCGAAATGAGAGAGCGCGACCGAGCCTGAGTCCGAGTCCGAGCCCGAGCCCGAGCCGCAGTTCGGAGTGAAAGCTTTTGAGCCTTAGCCACAGAGCCTAGAGCTTTCGTATTCCAGCAGGTTGTTTTTTGTTTTGCCAGCCTATTAAAATTACAATGTGACTTTTACCTAATAAGCTCTAGAACACACAACGACTTTGTTAGACAATTTCATTACTTTTTTTCTACTCTTGAAAAACAAAACATTTGAAATATGCCGCCATTCAAAAGTAGTCCGAATTTTACTTGAAAACAAAACAAAAACCAGAATCTTCGTCAAAGAATAATCCTCATGTACCATAAATGCACTACCCTACAAAAGCAAGTAACTGTTGTTTATATACTATATACAAAAATAACAGTTATTATCAAGTATTGACAATTGACTTTATACAAATCAATTTGATTAATTTTCAATGCATTTTTCATATTTATTCGATTAATTATTTTCGAACAAAAATAGACTTATAGTTGGTTAGCTTAGTTTAAGTACACCCGATCATTTAGATAAAGAATATACTTTTTTTTTTTTTTTTTCCTTTGAAAAGCTATATAAGCCATACACAACGCAAGCTAAAATTGAGAAATGGACATTTAATACTATAGAGTTAGTTGGTTTTTTCGTGTCTTTTCAATAAAAGATAGATCTTTTGGTGATCAATACACATTGCTGGTTGATACAAAACACATTTATGACAAAATTGACTCAACGGTTCCATGGTGTAATGGTTAGCACTCAGGACTCTGAATCCTGCGATCCGAGTTCAAATCTCGGTGGAACCTGATTATTACCATTTATTTTTATATTTTTTCTTTTATTTTTATGGCAAAACACGAATTAAATGTCAATAAAATTTGTATATCGGATAAATTTTGTATAGCTTTCCCTAAATTGACGTCTTCAAATTTGTAGGTTTTTATTACTAAATTTTGGGACAAAGATCGTATGGGTTCCATGGTGTAATGGTTAGCACTCAGGACTCTGAATCCTGCGATCCGAGTTCAAATCTCGGTGGAACCTGAGTTAGATTTTTCTTTTATTTTTTTTTTTATAATTATTTACACTTCGATTTTAACTGTTACGCTTGAAGACGTGTTTGCACGTAGCACGTGTTACTGTTTGAAGAGCTTTCGAGCCACCTGTATACACACACTAGCATAAATCAACAATGCGCCAAAATGCGAAGTGCACACACACACCCAACAATTGCATGCATGTATGCATATGTATGCAACAACTATCGGTAAATACACACTGACATAAACTGGTGTACGCAATATTTTTGATTTGCACACTTTTTGACCCTAGGCTCAGAATAGGGCAATTATAAACGATGCAGCGTGAAGCACATCTAATTGACTTACCTTTATCACGGAATAGCCGCTTGTATGCAAGCCATTCGTCGGCTGTGAAGCTGGATGGGTGCTCGTGCCTCGTGTAATGATGCAGCCAGTCTGGATACGAGGACCAAATCAATAAAACAATCTTTACCAATGAGATGGTAAACATTAAACTCAACACAATTGCTATCAATACTTTCAGCGAGCCTTTCAACATAATAAACAAATGCACATGTACACAACTGTTCAAAAGCCGCAGCGCATTCCCCTTCGGATTCAAAGCACGCAAAACATTTTGTTTAACATTTAACAATTATATGCACGTTCCCAGAACAAACCATTTTGCTTAGTTTTTGCGCGTATTTACGACGTACGGAAAAAAGCGTAGTTAATAGCTTTTAGTTTTGATTTAAATGCATCCGTACATATTTGTTTTTTTTTCTTTTCTGAACACAAAAACATTAAACGATACAGAACAAAACAGAATTGTGTTTGACTCGGTGCATTTGCCTTTCTGCTGAACAGCTGACAGACAAGGTTACCGGAAAATCATTGTCAGCAGTCTGGCAGCACTGTTGCCAGCCGATACACAAACCATTCAGACCACAAGAAAAAACATTCTGCAAATGACAGTGTGAGCAACTTTATGAAAAAGATTCTTTTTTGGTATAAAAATAAAGGCCAACCAGGTTCCACCGAGATTTGAACTCGGATCGCAGGATTCAGAGTCCTGAGTGCTAACCATTACACCATGGAACCGCTTGTCCGTTGAGTGGCAAATGTCATAAAAACTTTACGTTTAGTGTTGTAATTTAAAATTTTAAAGTTCATTACAAAATACAAACAATTAATGAAGCCACTATAAACAGTGGCTAACGCTAATAAAAATTAGAAAAAATAATTCATTTAATCAGGTTCCACCGAGATTTGAACTCGGATCGCAGGATTCAGAGTCCTGAGTGCTAACCATTACACCATGGAACCGCTTGAACGTCATGTGTCAAAAGTTGTATAAAATGTAGCCAACAATTGAATAATATGTACGTGTGGAAGTTTATGGTGAAACCAGTTGGCGTACAAAAGCTGAATTATTTGGCACTTTCAAATGTTTGGTTCATATCATTTTTGTGCTTTTAAATATTTTTAGTTCTTTATTTAATTTTTTTGTTTTGTTTTCATAAGCATTTATCACTAAAACCTAACTAGAATTGCCAGCGTGCGTATTTTCCATGTCCATTTTAACTAGTCCAGGTTTAATTCACCGTCGTTTACCGTTGGATGAAAGGTCTTTTAACCGTAATACGCGTACGGGGATGCATAGCCAGAGTACGCGGAGTAGGCATAGGGACTGGCGCCATAGTAGAACTGTGGAGACGGTTCTGGGCTGGCAACTGGAACTGGAGCAGGAGCAGCACGAGCAACGGGCGCCGGTCCAGCTACTGCAACAGCGAAGAGGGCGGCGAAGAGAACAACGAGCTGCAAGGGGAGAAGATTGGATGATATTACTGTCCGTTTCTTGTTACATCTTGAGGAAGGCTTCCTGCCCACTTACTAGCTTGAACATTTTGGAAGGTTGGTTTGATTCTTTAGATGTTATTGAAGGAATTGCAAGTTGGGTTTTGATGCTGTTTGCCAGAGTTGAGGGTCTTTTTATACCCAAATCTGACACTCATGACTTATTTATGAAGAACAACCGAGTCATGTTCGCATTTATTTCACTTTTTTTCTTCTGTTTTTTTTTATTTTTGGCACACATTCTTAAAAGTTGTTAATAGTTTTGTCAGCAATCAAAGCGGCTTTGCATTCTAATGCCTTCTTATCGCGCACTCATGATTCGGGAACAATAAGAATAGTTATGTATATATATATATATATATATACATATATATTTAACTGACCTTCAAAGCGACTGGTAATTTGTTTTGATTCTTGGGCCCGCCAAACAAATTTCGCAATGCATCTTGCATATTAATTGGAATTTCTTTGGGGCAGGCTTTTAGCGAAGCGCTGATCGCATTTGGCAGCAATTAAAGTGATAAATGATTGAGTATTTTGAATAAAAGTTGCAAATGACAACAGAAGCCAGCTCTGTGCCGTCCAGAATATTAATTGCGAGGCCCAAGAAATGCCAATCCGATGCAAACGAAAAATCCGCATCTATCTATTTCAGCAGCGAATTCCAATGGCATCTAGGTCACATTCTATTTTCCAGACTGGCATAATACTTCCGTATGGTTACTTAACAATTTTTGTGAAAATTACAATAGTCGACAATGGAAATTATATCATCATTTCTAGCATATAATATGCCATTCTACTTTAAATTAAGTTTATTTTATGAACAACGATTTGGTTCTTCAAGATATCTTAAGAAAATATCCACTGCCTATTGATTTTTCCCTTGCATTTCCTTAGCGACAATCAGCTTTGGTTAAAATCCTAAACTAGTAATCAAAATTTCATAATAGCTTGAAATAATATTGCGGTTCCCCAGTTAACACAATTTAATTGTCTTAGTGCTAATTTAATGAATGATCAATTAATAAATATTATCCATGTGTAAACTCAATTGTTTACATAAATTGTACTAAGGATACGAATCGATCCCATTTCTATGAAGACAGCTTCTATGGAAGGATTGACTATACTTTGTCCTGATTAATATCGAAATTGTCTTATTTCAATGTTTTTTTTTCAGCTTACATTTCTATTTAAGATCTATCTCTTTCACGTTAAGTAGATTGTGTGGCTGTCGCGTGAAGGCGTCGGCAATTGGCGCGTTTGGTGAAGGGTTCAACTCCAATTAATGGAGTTTTTCTTTTATTTTATGTCACACATTTTGTGACATAATAAACTTTGCAAAAGTTAAAAAATGAGTTGGCATAAAATATGCAACAAGTCTATTGTTATATTTAAGAGGGTTAAAAAGTTATTTTTGATTTGTTTAAAGATTTTTTAATTGTTGCTAATGATACTCGCAAACGTTTCGGCTGCCGGCCAATAGATGTACATAGAAATAAATTGGGGTAGCAAAGATTATGTGCATACCCTTGCCCTTACCCTTAATCATTAACGATTTCTTATGATATATATTTGTTGATATAAGCGGATGAACATAAGATTTTGCTCGACAGTCGAAAGTTTAATGTAATATAATGTTTCAGTTATTTGAAAATCAAACAAGTAATTTCCATAAAAACTAGGTTAACAATTTTGTCTAGAAAAACTATATGAAACTAGAGTCTGAGACAATCTCCATATAAAAGAGGCAAAGTATAAATCGTAATTAAACTGTTTGTTTTTAAATTAAAGTACTTTATACAAAAACTCAATCAATTCAGGCTATTAAAGTTATCTTGATATATTAGGAGCGTACTTGGGCTCGGTTTTATTTTAGATACATATATTAAAAAACAAACAAATCAGTTCGACTAAACTGTCTTATTCTAGCTACACGATATTGTGCCTTTTTTAAAGAAAGATGTATAAGGTGATGTATTTTTATAAAATTGCATTATTTTTAATGTAGTTGAAAGATGTTGAGAATTTCGAATAACGACACGTTCTACTTCGAGAACAGATCCATACTTTTGAATATACCAAGATTTATCAGCATAGTTTTGAAAGATCCTTATATACCTGGCTTGCATTGCACATTCGACGACAAGATTATAATACCCTAATTCAAGCAGGCAAAGGTTACTTACGGAGTCCGAGCTCGGATGACAAATACGATTGATTATTGGCGCGTCGTGACGTCGCCCGGGACCGGGATGATGACGCGAAGTGCATGCGAAATTTTTGTGGCCATCCATTCTTGAATATAAAAGCCAGAATTGAAGCGCAAACGCGCAGTTGATTCTGTGTGCGCTCAAAGTCAATAGCTAAGATACTTTTTGATCATGTTGAAGCTGGTAAACGAATGGAATGGCTTACATTTACGTGCATAGATAACTCAGTTGCGCTTCATATATATATTTTTCAGGTGTTCCTGCTACTCGCTGCACTACTCGCTCTAGCTGCGGCAGTGCCAGCTCCAGTGCCTGGACCGAAGCCCGATCCCAATCCGCAACTCATTTATTCCGCAGGCTATCCGGCCGTGGCCTATGCTTCGCCTTATGTCTACTATGGCTAAAATGACTTCGAAATGATGACAATAAAGTTTTTAAAGTAATAAAACCGCATTTAAGAATATTATCCTTTTTACACATTTCTTTTAAGAAGTCAAATACAAGTCAAATGTCATATATGCTAGGACAATAGCAAGAAATATATGCAAGCAATGTAACACATATCCGAAAAGGATTTAATTTCCTTATACTTTCATACGAGCAGACGGATGGACGGCGAGAAAACAAAATATACCCTTCTTTGGGAACAGGGTATATCAGTTGTGTATAACACTTGTCAATGGAACCCGCTCAGAAAATCTATGCAATTTATGTTTTTCGATATTAACAGCAGAGATATTATATTTGCAGTACCTATAAAAAATGTTAAAGTAATCAAATTTGCTTGTGTAAAATTGGATTACTTATATAACCTATATAAATGTTCGATCAAGATGTTATTGCTACTTAAAAGTGAAGTGGGAAGGGCATACGAAGTTCGTGATAAATTTAACATCTATTAGCGATGCGTAGAAAACAGTAGCAGCCCCTTTGTGCCAGCCCCCTTTTAACATACTGTGACGGTAAAATAAAATAAAATTCCCAATATGTAAATACTGCGCAGCCAAAAAGTATGCAATGGTAATTGTTGCGGCTTTACATGCGCCTAATGTTATCTAATTTAACAGCGGAACAAGCAACAGCATTGGAAGTAATGTAATTACACTGGAAACAATGAAGTGAAATTAGGAAAATAAAAATATAACTGCCTCTAAGAGTGCAGTTGTTATTGGAGCAGACACCTTTCACATCTTAAATATATCCTGAAAACTGCCCGAACAAGCGTTTACAGACACACACTTCACCTGAGCGAACAACTATGCCGTTGTCCGTCCTAGAGAGTTAGCACTGTAGTTTATGTAGTCAAAAAAGTTTTCAGCTGCCTGTTGTCTGCACATTTAAATGCAATTTAAACAAAATAAACACATATATTCAATCAAGCTGAGTTTCTGAAATATAGCATCTGTTCCAGTCGTGTTCAAATACTAACGCCATCTACCGAATATTAAAGGCGCCACCTAGTGAGTGAAAGAAGCATCACAGACTTGTATGTTCCCCATAGGCTGTGATACTTTCCTGTCATAACTTTTATAGGAATTTATGCTTAAGCTTGGGTGTTATACGACAACGTGTGGTGAAGCCTTGTAAGTATTTGGATTATGGATATCTGTTATGGCTGTCCTGTATAACAGTAGGACAAAACAGAAGCTCTTTGACTTTGCTACACTCTCCTGCCGAAAGCTCGAATTGGCAATTCCCCTGGCAACAAATCGAGCTTTGGCATAATGTTGAGCAACATGTTGCGAATGCCGAATAAGCTGCTTCGTTGCGAATAAAGTTGCGTGTTGCCTTCTGGAGGACGACAAGTTGTCCACGAAGTGGCGAAAATAAAGGATTCCACAAGAGCCAAAATGTCCTTCAGTATATTTTGTGATTTTGCACTGATTTGAACGCGCCAGCTAGCGAAATCAAGTGTAAGCAAATTACAGCTGAAGTCACTGTGAAGTCCGTGTGTTGGCTCGTGCGCCCGAGGAGCATGTCCTGTCGTCAAGCTGTTTGAGTTTCAGTCCATTTTTGGCGCTCGCCTGCAATGGATCACGAATCGCGAAAGCCAAGCCAAACGGAGCGCGAGCCTTGCACGTAATGCGATAAAAGGACGAGAGCGAAAAGAGCCAAACACAAAACGCGTAACATTTAGCAACGATATGTGCAGGATATCCCATCTGTGCAGTGTCTAAAAAAAGAATTATATCGAAAATATCGCAAGCCATAATGATGCCACCGTCTCGGTCCTTGTCCCTGGCGATGATGTCATCCGCGCGCGTGTGCTCCAAAGTGAAAGTGTTGCAGGTCCGACAATTGCGGCTCCTGTCGACCCATGAGTAATTATTTTGCGACTCTTGGCCCATTGTCCGCCAAAAGTGAGCCGTAATTAGTTAATTAACGATTGTTCCAAACAAAAACAAGCTGCGAAGTTTAAGTTATCCGCAGGATTACGTCGTATCACAGCAATCATATAAAAGGATCACAGCCGAATAAAATAGAAACTGTTTACATGTGTATAATGGATATTTTCATATTATTTTGCTGCCTGCTTCAGTTGGCAAGAAATGGTAAGAAATGCTGCCTTATATAATTTAAGCAAAAAATCTATATTTTGCTTTAAATTAAATTCGATAATTCGAATAACTTGCGCGAGTTTGGCCTGACTTATTGGCGATCAGAACGCAAGTTTCCTTTCAGGTCGAATGTGAGATACAAGATACAGATACAGGTAGGGCAAAATAGCAGTAAATGTTTTTATGAAAACCATCAAATAAAAAGCAAGCCAAAAAAGTGCGAACGTGACGTCAGCCTGTGGGCCTTAGGTGCCAGAGTGTCGGTCCAACAAGCGAAAGGTTGCCGGGTCAAACCCAGCGGCAATTTACAACTGTGGATTTTATATGCTATCATTCAAAAATAAAATAATTAATGGGCTCGTAAAAGCATGATATGATATGATATGCATATATGATAATATAGGGCAGCACATAAAATATAATACAAGATATTAATCTAGCCTTGATAAACGCAGAATTTAAGAACCACAGACTCTTATCTCTGTTTTTTTAAGTCTCCAACTAAATTTAATTAATTTAGATTAATTTCAATTGATAATATTTATGTGCATACTTTTGAATGACAACAATAATTAAAGTCGAAAAGTCCTTTGAGAATAAATTCTCGAAATTTAAGAAATTTTCAATCATTTTGATTTCTCTCAAATGAAATTTAACAAAATGACACTTAGCACTTTTCCGCCCCCATATTATTTATTAACTTATGATTTTGAGCTTTAAGTTAAAAATATAAATTTAATTATATTCATACTTTAAGTCAGTTATTTTGCACTCAATGTGATAGAACTTAGACTTTAAAAAAAAGTTGATTTTAAAAACAATTTCTAAAAACTTGAAAGCACGTCTAAAGAGTTGTTTTCTGATTGCCAGCTGGAATATTTTTTATCCAACTTTAAGGGAGCTTTTTACAATTTGTTTTTTTTTTTTTGAGAAAATCATCGATGATTTTTCTACCAAATTTGGCGACTCCAGCTACCTAATGGGCGTGCCTCAATAATTAATGCACTTTCATGAGAATATATTAACATATTGCGAATTTCATGCCATACAAAATTCTGTCAGCAAAAGGAATATTTCAAAAAGCAACATAGTCTTTTTCTATTTTGTGAGCTGAGCATGACAAGCAGGACTGCTCGAATGGGGAGTATCCGACTAGGCGACACCCTGTACCGGGTAATTTATATAATTTATGCCAAAAGTTAAAAAGTCATTTAGGGGTAAAAGTATAATTAAAAAATTAAAAAATCTTCTGTATCTGTGTGTAAGTAGAGAATATATACATTTTATGGACTTATAAAGCCTGTTGAATAGACTTTTACAATGTGGCTAAAACCCTTTTATAGGTTTTTTAATGGGAATAAGGGGAAAACATGAAATGTATTGAAAAAAGGGTGAATATTTCCTTTAGACAACTCGGCGCTGGGAATAGGGTATCTGCTAGTCGGGCACTGTTGACTGGCGCAGAAGTGGTAATCAAATCTATGTAAAGGCAAATAAAAATGTTGACCCACTTTTATTCCAATCTTTATGAGTTAAGTTCCCATCTTGTCCTGAAATTGTGCATAGAATATCGTTTCTTCCCTTCCATCGCATATTGACAGCTGCTCATCAGCCACGCCCTCTGATAGAGTGCAGAAGCTGCTGTCCCTGCCAAATTATAGAAAAAATGATAAATTCAATACATTTAACAATTTTTACAGCAGCTGCAGTCCTTGGAGTCGGGGACCTAGAGAACTCCGCCACCGCCGTGGGTGACACTCTGCCCCGGCAGCCGTCGGCGCCCCTCACGCTGACGCCCTCGACGCCGTCGATAACCCATTTTGTAAATGACTCCTTCATCATCTTCTGCAAAACAGTACAAAAGGACATCGACACCAAGTGGCGTGATCCCAGGGGCCAGACCCGTGAAAACACCAAGGGACGGGTCCATATCGAAAAGAAGACGGGTAAGTGCCGAAGTGCTATGGAAATCTCTGAAGAGAGCCTGCCAGACCTGATGTCCATGCAGAGAGTTATCCTTAGAGCTAGCCAATGTCCAACATATCCTTCTTAGGCTTACTCGCCCTGGTCTTCGAGCACATTTCATTGGACGACAAGGGTAACTGGACTTGCGAAATGGATTCATCGGCAGCACGGGAAGCAAGAAAGTCCTTTGAGCTTCTCGTAAATCGTAAGTTCAAGACCGAGTCATGGGAATCTAAAAGAAATATTTGTCTATACTTACAAAATATGCTCAGAGATTAAGTTGTTTTCCCTGACTACCAGCTACCGCCCCATCGACATGCCACGATTCCAGCTGTTAGCTATAGAGTTTTATTTCTGGGTTTATTATGAGAGAACAATTTCCTGTAAAGTATATAACACTTAAAGAGCCATATAGAAGCAGCAAATATCTTCGGAATAATGAGAACTATATCACTCTGCAAAAAAAAGTCTATTTTCCTTTTTGACTTTATGCGATGAAGCTCTATAATTTGCTGCTCCAAAAGTTAGGGCCATGGAGCAATCATTCCAAGCCGTAGCATTGTTGGGACTAGCATCTGACATAAGTTTAGATTAAGTAGGCCAGTTTGCCCTCGACTAATTTAGAGCATTACTGGTTAAAATTTGTGATAGCTCCCGAATTCCCAGAGAACGAAGGAACAATAGAGGCAGCACTAAGCTCCACCCCGAGGCACGGATAAGGTCTTAAATGCATGTCGGACTTTGCTTGGAGAGATCTGACAAATGCAAAGGAAAATAGGTTCCAATGAAACAGGTGCACAAAAGCTGAGACACTGTCTCAGAATTCTGCATAGGGACCTAAGAGTTGCAGCGTCATCTGTCCAGTTACATTAAGATTTGACTGTAAAGAGTTTTATTTCACAAAGTTTGATAATCGTCAGAAGAATGCCTCGCTTCTATAGATGCAATCATATGTTACATATATATTAATGGAATATATTGCTTTGATACCGGAAAGGCATATATAAATCTCAATGAGCCAGAGGCAGGAGAGACTACATTATGGGTATTGCAGACAAGTCGCATAAAAAGAAAACTCTCTAGGGGGACTGTCCGCTCAAGAGGAGCGTTCGCCTAATATATGGGGAGAGGCAAATGCCTGCCCAAGTAGGGTGTTCGCCTTATAGGAAAAGTTTTTGCTATATTAATATTTGGGGAAAGTATAGCAGAAATTGTCATGTCATGTTGTATATATCATAAAGTAATTATGAGCCATATATTATATTATTAGTATATAATATAAATTTACTCAATTGGCAAACAGAAAAGATTTCATTTGACAAGACGGAGCAGGTGCAATCGGTGCGCGAGGGACGCGATGCCATGGTCAACTGTTTTGTGAACGGCCAGCCCGTGCCGGAGGTCTCCTGGCTGCACAACGGCGAATATATTAACAGTTAGTTATTGACACAGCAAAGGTGCGAATTCTGCTAAATCCATATCTTAATCCGCCGTTTAGCCGTGAACTCAACGAAGCACAAACGCCTCTCCGACGGACTGTTCATCAGGAACGTGAGCCAATCCGATGCCGGCGAGTACACGTGTCGCGCCATGCGAATCACGCCCACATTTTCGGACTCTGATCAAATAACGATACTCTTGAGGATTCAACGTAAGTGCCGAGAGAACAAAACAATTTCAGACACAGGCTCCATTGAGAAACGTTGCACACTTCCAATCAAGAATTTCATACATGAATCAAGTAAGCCCGATAATACTTGATTCAAGTATGAAATTCTTATTTCAAGTAAAGCGTTTTAGGTACAAACAAGCTTTGTTTGTTACGTCTTTTAGCTTTATTAAGAACGGAATAGTATTGAATCAAGTCTTAATAACTCTTAAAATAAGATCAAAACTTAAGAGAGCCAATACTTAAACCAGCCCCATTTCACCTTGAAATAAGACTAGTATAGTCCTTAACACAATCCCAGCTTGAGCTTGAAATAAGTTTATATTAATCCTGTTTTAAAAGCTCACAAGCTTAAATTATGTTTCTTCTGCGGGAGCATTTATTGACATTTTGATATCAGCTGCACTTTAAATAGAATTTCACTGTCAAAAAATCTAGTTTCCTTTCTTTCTACCAAAAATCAAAACATTCAAATTTAATATTTTAAAAATAGTTATCAATGAAGAGGGGAAAAAAAAGATAATGCTTAGTTAATTTATTTAGTAACTGTTATCTATGTTGGTTGAGAATTTCCTCTCTCTCTCTCTCTCTCTCTCTCTCTCTCGCTCTCTCTCTCTCTCTCTCTCTCTCTCTCTCTCTCAGGGTTCTCTATTAGATTCCATTAATTTCAAATGCTGTCAATATTGATAAAGAAACAATGCGAATGTCCCAATATACAATTGACTCAAAGGCCCGTCGTTATGTCGTTTTGTATGTAACTACGAATGTTAGACTCTTCAAAGGACTCACGGCTCCAAGGAGCTGGCAGCTTAAACAGTTTCGAATTAACATGGCTCGCCTAACATGGCCAATGGGCCAATGTCTGCTCTCTGGGCAAACTAACACGAGCCGAGCAATTGCCAACATTCATTTGCTTCTTCCTGTCCGTCTCCCCATCCCCGTCCCCTCACCACCTCGACCCCCTGCAATTGAGTTGCCATTACCATCAAAATTTCACTAATGACTGCCGACCATTGCCGGAGTCCTGGTGAGAGAGAGCTGCCCCGGCCCTGCCCGGACCCAGTCCGCCTTATTGACCCACTGCAGAAAGGGCTACCCCAAAAGCAAACAGCAGCCAGTTGGAGGCGAGTTGAAATGTTGCAAATCTGCAATATATATGTTTGCATTTCCTGGGCAATAAACTTCAATGAGCCCCTGCAATGACGTCGACAAGGACAACACGACACACAAATGGTGAAATGTGTCATCAGTTTGCGCCTGAATGGAGCCGGAGCGGGTTGCTGACTGCGATTCAGCTTTGGTTAAATAGATGCAAGTCGCCACGTTGCAGGCAAAAAAGCGTAACTGATGGGGCATTTTTTTAAGACAACGACAAAGAGCATAGGTTTAGCCAGGCAGCCGCTTTCAACCTCCTCCGCCTCTATCTATCTATCTATTTTGTGTGCAGCTGTGAACAGTTATGCGGGTCTAAGGGGGGGTAGGGGACCACACCTTCCCCCCCCCCCCCCCCCCCCCACACACACACACACACACCTACTCTAACATCCTTTGACCATTATTGCAGACAAGCCTCAATGGTTCTACAATGAAACGCTGCCGGTGCAGTACGCTTACGTTGGCGGCTCTGTCAACCTGAGCTGCGATGCAATGGGCGAGCCGCCGCCATCGTTTACGTGGCTGCACAATGGCAAAGGTATTGTGGGCTTCAATCATCGCATCTTCATGGCCGACTACGGCGCCACGTTGCAGCTGTATATACGCAATGCCAGCCAGTTCGGGGACTACAAATGCAAGGTGGCCAATCCGCTGGGCATGCTGGAGCGGATCATCAAGCTGCGGCCCGGCGCCAAGCCAATCGGACCGACGCGATTCCAGCTTAAGCGCCTCTTTCCCGACGGCTTCGAGCTGGACCTGCGTACGCCCCGCATGACCAACGTCTCGGACGAGATGCAAATCTATGGCTATCGCGTTGCCTACATGAGCGAAAGCGATTTCAAATTCAGCGCCGGCAATTGGAGTCATGCCAAGCAGCGGGATTTCTCCTTCCATCGAGGTAGGTTATACATTCCTTTCACTTTTTCCAATCGAACATTTGTTTTTATTTACATAATTATTGTATTTCATTTTATTTTATTTTGATTTAACAGAGGACCGACATTATAAATCCTTTCTTGAAAAGTTAGGCAGCACGTCACGTATAAGAGCATAAAGAGAATATTTCATTTGGCTGGTACCGACGACGCAATACTCTTTTATCAGTCTAATTATCTAACTAGTTAGTCGAAAAGTAACTTCTTGAAATTTTGGTTGTCTACTCTAAAACTGTAAGGGCCCAGAAACGACCTTTAAACTGTGTGACTAGAAAATATTGATATTTTGCTATTCGCATTGTAAGCTTCATCGTTAGAGCAGCTCATAAATAACCTACTGTCAAAGTTGGCTACTCTAGCATTAAGACTCGGGCAGACATTGCATTTCCCACTCGCACGCCCTCAAGTGGGCGTGGCCAAGCAATTTTAACACATTGTCTGAGGCGAATACATCTCCGAAGGCTTAGGTCTCCAGCGGCAATGGGCATAATGGCTTTTAAGGGCAGGCAAGCAGCTTGGCGTACATTTTAAAGCCTGTCAACTCTTTTTCGTATTTTGTACAGAGTATAATAACTGAGTTTTAATATGATATACAGTCGTAGTTTGGTAAAAACAGTATTGAATCGGACTTTTATACTGTACGAACAGGCAACTCACGGCTACTCTGAATATTTACATTTGAGGTTAGGAAACATGGACATTAACAAAACATTATCAGAAACACTTTAATTCCCTTCTCTATTTAACTATTAAATCAAACCAAACACAGACCTGGACGAGCTGCTAAGACTCCGTTTTGGATAAATACCATAAAAAATATCGATGCCCCAACACCTTTTCTTTCTCAACTTATGCCACACCAATGACAACATCTCTCAACATACTCTCCTAGCTCCCTAGTTCTAAGCTCAGAAAAACAAACAAATATTGTCCTTATTAAACTTC
This sequence comes from Drosophila novamexicana, assembly GCF_003285875.2. Taxonomy (NCBI): domain Eukaryota; kingdom Metazoa; phylum Arthropoda; class Insecta; order Diptera; family Drosophilidae; genus Drosophila; species Drosophila novamexicana. The sequence goes on from NW_020824800.1 coordinate 20,437, forward strand.
TTCAATTAGAACACAATGGAACTCTCAAAATCACAGATATATTTTAGCTGATCAGACTCTGAAATCTGGAAAAATTAAGTTTTTACTTTAGTAAGAGAAGAAATTCCACCCGCAAGTGTGGAAAAAACGCGGAACACTGTTCTGTGAAACTTTGTTGTTTATTTACCATCCAATCGAGCTAAAACTAGTTTTTCAAGATCATCATGAAAATTCCTTTGACATGTGTTTCACACTTTTCACAAAAACCGAGAAAGTGGAGAAATTGACAGTCAAACGTTGCAAGCGGGAAAAAAACATGGTCCGGGCAAGGCCGGGCAATAGCCGTTAGTAATAAATAACATGGAAACCGATTATTTACAATTGTTTATTTAATATTTTATTTATTAACTCGTAGAACCAAGTAGAACTCTATCTGTCGCTAGCCTTGCTTTCGAACTATTTACAAGAACTACTCCTGCAGGTCATCGTTTCATTATTCCCCATCTGGAGGGGAATACGACCTATTTGGTGCGCGCCGCCTCGCGCAACTTGGCCGGACTCAGCGATTGGAGCAACGTGAAGATTTTTGCCACAGCAGCGGCTCCCAACTGGAATCCGCAAGGATGGGGCTGCCACGTGCTGGTCTCGGTCTTGGGGCTGGCTTTATTTTGGCGTTAGATGTCGTATCTGAATCAAGTCTACTGTAGTCTAAGTTAATGTTGTTATTGTTGCTAAATTTTGGTACCTTGTGTTTATGTGTATCTTCTGTGATAGACTTTTTGTGCAATCCACTTATCCGCATGGAGAATGCTTTATAATTACTATGTTCAATCATTGCCAATTTCGCTGCCAACATTCTGCTCTTTTATCAATGTAGTTTAGTTGCATTTGTTTTGGGAGACATCGTTTAAGGGCAATCCAACGGTATACATATATAAATACATAGTACATATGCATTGTCAACTCTTCAATATACTCGTTCAATGTCAAAGCCTCACTCTACATCAATGTTGTTTATGCGAAACAAACCATTTATATAGGATAAGCTAAGATCTTCCCAACAAAAGAAAACCAACTCACTTTGATGAATTTTACAAAAGTCCAAAAAAAAACAAAAAGCAAAAATGATACGAAATAAAAATTTAAAAAAATAAATGTATGTTGTTGAAAGAAAAGAAAAACGAAATAAATGGCATAGCAAATCGATAATAAATGTGAATTCTTATAGGCCTAATTAAATGGAAAATACAAGTAAAAAATAAAATAAAATAAACTAAACTAAAATGCAAATAAACCACATAGATGTTAAGAGGATATGGATAATATGGAATACGGAAATAAAAACAGTTAAATGTGTAAAGCGATTTTGTATTATTTACTCAAATTAAATGAAGCTCAACATGGTATTAAGGGTAAGGGTATTCCGAGTCATATTCATATTCCGTCATATCTCCGCGCGGAGTTATGTCGTTTTGGAACGTCATATCTCCCGCGCGGAGTTATTTCGTTTTGGAATCGATTGCTTGGAAACGGAGTAAGTTATCAATTATCGGAAACAAACTCGATCTGCGCGGGAACTAGGAGCATCTGCATCTAAAATTTCAAGTCTCTAGCTCTTATAGGTTCCTTGCGTTCATACATACGGACGGACGGACGGACGGCCGGACAGACAGACGGATATGGCTAGATCGACTCGGCTATTGATGCTGATCAAGAATATATATACTTTATGGGGTCGGAGAAGCTTCCTTCTGCCTGTTACATACATTTGGATAACTCCGCGCGGAGTTATGTCGTTTTGGAACGTCATATCTCCCGCGCGAAGGTTTGTCGTTTTGGAGCGTCATATCACCGCGCGGAGTTATGTTGTTTTGGAACTATAAAGCCCGAGCTTATTCAACAGAACGTTACCTAAAGCGTAATGTCAAAGAAATTATGCAAATTATGCAAGACATATCGTAGTTGTCGTGAAGGACATCGCAGCACTTTGTCATTTGATTATTTTGCATTATACACGATTACCATGCCAGCTCAGCAGAGCAGAGTTTGCCTGGCAATTAATGGTTTTTATTGATAATCCTTGCAGTTGCACAAGAACCCATAATTGTTGGTACTTGCGACCACGTTTGCCGAACAGTCTGGGGGGAAAATGGGAAAATCAGTAAACAATATTACTCTGGCCATCAGTGGCAAATAGTGTGCATGGCCAGCATCGACTTCCTGCCGTAGTCGCAACGGTTTATTTTAATTAAAATTTACAATTAATATTTAATGAGTCGAAGAGCAGCGCCAGGAGCTGCAACCGCCAACCAATACGTTCAGGTTGATGTCCATCAAATTGAATTTCAATAAAGCCACTGCACGAGCAGCTACCCGTGCCCAGAAGATGTGCTTTTGTATTTAATGATGATATTCTAAAAAGCAATTTCAGTCATGCCGCAGATTAAATACAGTTTGTCGCCCCATCTGATTCAGAATAGCATTAAATAGCATTTATTGTTGGTTTTCGCCTGCATTAGAAAACTGAAAATAGCTTAAGATCAAACTCAGCACACCTGAATACCTACCTGTAAAAGGCAGCTAAAGGATTATCTGATCTCGTGGAGTGCTCGGGCTTACTTATAACTAGAAAAAGGAGGCTAAGCAACTATTGTATTAATTAATAGTTGTTACTGTTAACCGAACTAGTTTAATGTTCTTTTAGAAAAAAGCTTAAAATCATTTTAAACTACATTTATATACTTCTTTGAATTTCTCTTTGCCTTTTGTCAGACTGCATCTGTGAGCTTGAAGAAATATTTTAAAAGTATTAAAGGTAGTTATTTAAAAGAACTCTTTATTTTTTTGAGATCTGCACTTCTTTCAGGTGTTCATCGAGTTTCCGAATGATAAAAGATAACAAGTGCTCTGTAATCGCTGAAATTCTCAGTTGTGAAGTAAACTGTACCCTTCGACTTATATCTCTTTTGTCATTAAACATATAAATTCTTTTCAACAGATAGTTTTTAATGGATTACTTGTATATGCCAGCCTTGTCATAAGTCCAGGTGTTGTCGATGAAACATAAAGGCATGTTGGCCCAGGCACAGGTGCATTGATAAAAGGTAAGCAAAATGTAATTAATTTTAATTTAATTTCTTTTTAATCACAGTTATTTCACACACGATGCTTTCAATAACATTTTGCCAACATTTTACATACAAACAAATTAAACCGCATTTAAAATGTTCCGGCAATAATCATGACAATTACACCAGCTGTTGGGACCGGAGCCCACGAATGTCGTACATATTGAGCCTTACCATATGATTAATTTCAATAAAATGCAGATTATAGTAAGGTCAAACTATGGGCATTTTCCTTCAGTCTGCAGACTGTTTTCTGTTTAACTCGATTAAATTAAACCCGGCTCAGAAAATGCAATTTAAATGATTTGTGCACACTATTCTAGAAGTTATGTGCCAAATGTAATGACTCTAGCTCTTAAAACGAGAGCTATGTTCTGAAAAAAATTGGATTTTCATATCGATCCTTATCGATTTCTCGAAAACGGGCTAAGTTATCGATTATCTAACTCGTTCTGCGCGGGCACCAGGCGACTCTACGTATAGAACTTAAAATCTCTAGATCGACCGAGATCGACTCCTTCTTGCATATGAACTGCCGGACAGACAGAGGGACATAGATCGATCCGGCTTTTAATGCTGATCAAGAATATATATAGATACTTTATAGGGTAGCCGATGCTTGCTTCAGCCTGTAACATACATTTGCACAATATATCCTTTTTACAATATATCCTCTGGTACGAATGCTGTCTAAAAGTGTACGTTGTTCAAGAACTAATCATGGCCTGTATATATTAAAAGGTATTATAAAAGTCAAAGTCTTATGTCAATCACAAGTCCCAGGAAAGCGGCATCTGCCAGGATGTAGAGGAGGTGCCTGCCATCAAGAGCCTTGCCACGTCTCAGTGTGAAATTGACCGCCAGGAAACTTTGAGGCATTTTGCTCAATATTCCACATGCGTGCCCAGCTGTCGAGCAGTTGCACGTATTCCTGGGCGCCAGTGGACGTGGTAGAAGATTGCCACTACATTGGCAAATGTGGTCAGGAATTTGCCGGGAGCGACGGGCTGGATTCACAATATTGATTCAGACTAAGCTCAACTCACAAAATCTCTGCGATAAGTTAACATGAATATACAAAACACGAGTTGCAAGCTTTTAATCCGAAGACAATTGTGGACATTTGGATCCCGACTCGCTGTAGAACACACTCCACAAAGCTGTCTCGGCTAGATAGGCCCCTGCCGGACACCTATGTAGCTCCCTCGAACCTGCCGAGGTTGTCGTATAGAAGTTGACCTATTCAACTATCTCCTTGTGGATCTAACAGATCTTTGTAAATAACTAAGCTCATTATAAACTTTATTCGTGCCTCGGGCTGGAGCTCAGTATTTCATATATTGTGCCTTCTGTCCAAGTGAATCGACTGAAGAACTGCCTTAACCTAGCCTAAGCTCTATATGTATATGCAATTACTTGCTCAACATGAACACGAACGAATACTCAGCTAAACTTGAGTCAGTGTTATTTTCATTTGATTTCTTAGTCATAATCAGCTGCGTCGCCTGTACAAATAAATCAAATGAACGCACAAAGAAATGCTTGTTTGAGTGAACCCTAGTCCGGGCTGCTAAAGCAATAGCAAACTCTGGACTTGAGCCAAAAAGCGATCTAAGGGTGATTGGAAAGCTATGTTAGTCCGGAACGCTCGGAATTGGAAACGTTTATCTCAGTCAGTTGAGTTGAGTTGAGTGAGTCGTTGCCCACCTGCTGCCCACCTGCACGGCATATTCATATTGGTAAACTTTATTTAAACAAAGTAAGAACAGCTTTCTTCAGCATGCCGATAATTAAATGCACTTGACCTACTATAGCTATATGATATAATAGTCCGATGAAGCTTCTTTTAGCTGATCTTGGCTACATTTTTGATTTTGCTGATTAGAAGAAACTTATGCAACTTGCGCCTTGAAGAATTCAATTTCCTCTTAATCAGCTGCATTTTTACCTTACTAACTTGTAAGTATAGTTGTTGATTCTTACTTTTTTATGACCAGCTCATGAACCTGGTAAGCAGCACTCCCCACTATACTTATATTATATATGTATGCATCTTAAATGAATTCTCTACAATAGATATTTGCATAAAATATTTAGCAGATCGACAATAAAATGCTTTACTGATCTGATAGATCATCGTAGCTCAGAGTCCGATCGGACAAAAAAGCTCGTCTTAGCGTGCACTTACATACACACATACATTACACACACACATATGTATGTACGTTGATCATCAGTCAGTCATTCAGCACACACTCACACAGACACATACACATGTACGTGTGTCAATTGACAAAAATGTGGATAAGGAAAATGCGCTTTTAGAATATGATTCGAATCTGCAGAGCCAAAAATAAGCAGTCAATTGAAAGCCCAAAGTACTTTCGGTTTGTTCACCTCCATTTATCAACGTATCGCACATAGCGGAAAAGGCAATAAAAGCAAATGAGAGCGAATGAGAGCAAATGAGAGCAATGTCAAGCGTCCGAAATATGTAAGCGCTCGCGCTCTCTCCACACACAAAATCGTTTAAGGTTAATTTTATTTTCTTTATTTTAAATTAGATGACAATAAGAACTCAGTTGTTGCGAATTTAACAGTTTTCGATGTGATCAACCTGATCATTGTATCTTGGCGGGTATTTCCACGCACACGATATCCACACTGTTCTGGTCCTGTAGCTCCCATTTGACGAGCACGGAGACCTTTGGGTAGCTCTTCAGCACGGGCAGCGTAGCTGTATATCTGTAAGCCTCGTTCTTTTCTAATGGGCATTTAAGGCCACTGTTGAGGCATGCATTTGGATTGTTTAGCGGAAAGGGCATTTCAATGCCCAAGATCTTTCCATGTACGACCGTTTTTACGGCTGATGCCGTTTCGGCCAATGCAAAATCTATTGATATTGACACATTCGTATTTCTTCGTAGCACACACTCCGCCTTTGTGGTATCACAGCCCTCGAGTGTGACTTGGGTGAATTTGCCAGTCTTAGAGCCGCAATCTTGGAACTCGAGAGCTTTTCCAAGCTGCATTGCCAAGAGCAGCGACGAGATAAGCACGCACAACTTGAACATGTCGCTTATTTTGTTTAATTCAATTAAAAGATCAGGCGATACGACACTGAACGTAGTAGACTTATATATTTTTCTCAACAATGCCTTGGCTACAACTGAAATATGACCAGAAAGAAACAGAGGCAAAAGCCAGAATCAGCTGCGCGCCTCACGCAGATGGCAGCTTTTCTATCGATACTTATCGGAGCCGATTGCAAAACAATATATTGGCAAGAAAGCTTTCTGGTTCACCTCTGTTAATTAACAGAACTCCGTTTGAACTGTAACATTCTAATAGGCAATATCAATTCTGCTTATTAGAGCCTAATAAGAAAAATTAGTTTACTACCAAAATTATATACATTATTTTTTAAATTTTATCGATGTAACGCTCGCACAACTAATTCGCTGTCATTCACCGCTGTTTAACATTTGTGTTGATCTCTTTTCGATGTTTTCGTTTCTTTCTTGCACATCACTAGCAAAAAGCTTCTGCTAATGATTCCAGTTGGCACCGCTTGGTTAGATTCACTTTGGCCGCAGTCGACGCAGCATTTTGGCGGCATTTAAGTTGTTTCCAATAAATTCTACTTTTAAGCACATTTTTAAACATGTCGCAGATTTGTAAACGAAGCTTGTTGACAGCAAACCGAGTCGTCATTAATTCACCAGCCGTTTTACGTTGCAAGTAAGTCTCAATCTTCGTTGTTTTCGCTCTTGTTGTTTTTGTTGTTGTTGTTGCGCTCTATTACACGTCAGAATGCGATGCAGTGTCATTTGCCAAGGTCATCTCAAATGCCGGTCTATGCGTTCTACTTGCCTATGTGTGAGTGTGTGTGTGAGAGAGTGTTGCCTGTGTGCGTGCCCCGCTGGATTATTTAGTGTTTGTTTGCCTCGATTTATATTATGTCACATATGTGTATAGATATGTCTGTACATATCCATGTATAAGTGTGATGCAAACGTCAATACGACACGCAACCCTCTATATATGTATGTGTATGTATGTATTTAAATATTACAAGTTTACATATGTATTTTAATACATATAGATATATGTTAAAAAGTCTACTTGTGTATGTATTGGATGTGAAAACTAAAATATTCTCCAGTGTTTTATCTCTGCGTTATAAAAATGTGGCTACATATATATGTATGTGTGTATATACATTATATATAAAGATACACATATGTTTTATTGTTTATATTATCAAAATCCATGCTTTCCCTGCATTTGTAGGCACGATTGCCACATGTACAAATGTACCAAAGTAGGTACTTAATGTAAAGGTACTATGTTTCAAAATAATTGGTTTTCAGGTTTTTTTTCCAAATGCTCATGAATAAAAAGTAAAGTAAGAAATATTTTAATACTAGAAGTACAAATACATTCATTTAAAGCGTTATTCCTATGCGTATTTTAAAAAAGGTACTTTATAAATATCCCTAGTATTAGTACCATGTGAGTATTTTAAAAAAGGAATATTTTTTTTATACCCTTATTAAATTTTCCTATTATTTTCTGGTAAAAATACATATGTATGTACATTTTCATTGCATTTCCAAGTGGCAACCGTGTTTCTAGGTACTCGCAAATGTGTGTACATTCACGTTTGGGCGAACACGCTAATTCGTACACCCCTATTAAAGGCTTTAACGAGGTATTTCAAGTGAACGATTTTATTATCTATTTTTTAACTATCAGGTATCGTCAGGTAGTACAATGGCATGTTTTCCTACGATTTCAGTTACCTATATTCTGTTTTTATATGCATATGTTCTTCAGGCAGCATAATGTACCTTCAATTATTATCAAGCCCTGTTTATATGCCTCCATTATTAGACACAACTTTGTTTTCATTGAATTTGATTGAATTTCATACCCGGAAACTTTTCTAATGGGCTGCACGTTTCGTAAATAATTAATATGATATATATCTTCATATTTTTTGGAGAAAAAAACAAGTTTTATACGAAGAAGGAAATCAATTCGTTATCTCTGGGCTGAAATGTGTAGGCTAGTGTCAATCCCGTTAATCTGAGATGAACAGTAATAAGGCTTGTTTACACCAAAGTGCGATAAGCGAAATGTGCAACACTGTGTTAAGACGTCAACCTAGAGGGGTTTGAAAGGTCACAAATATTTACCCACACTTGACTTTCAAACTCAACCGTTTTTTTTGCTTTGCTTTTTTTTTGTTTTTATTATTTTACTAATCAAACTTTTTTTTTTTGGTGAAGTGGAATAGGTAAGATAATTTATTAATTCGTCGATAAGTTCAGGAAACGGCCGTCTGTGAAAATCGAGAGTGCAAATAAAATTACCCTGGGGGCAATGAACAACCATAATATAATCTTCACGCATGCCGAAGATTAAATACCCTTATAGCGGGAACTGCGATAAAATTGTGCTATATTTAGCTTCAGCTTCGAAATCTAATATTAAGATGAAAGTTAGAACTTAGATTAGACACAAATCTTAAAGAACTGGCAACAAAAAATTGTATTCAAAGTTTCTATCTATTCTAGAATTTTGATCTTTCATTCCTATTTATTAAAATGAATCTATATTTTCAATTATATTAACTCAAAATTTGTACTTTTCTTAAATGCTAGATCGACATGGTTCTCCGACGTGAAAATGGGTCCACCCGATGCCATTTTGGGTGTCACGGAGGCCTTCAAGAAGGATACAAATCCGAAGAAGATCAATCTGGGAGCCGGTGCCTATCGGGACGACAACACAAAACCATTTGTGCTGCCCAGCGTGCGTGAGGTAATTGCGAGTTGGTTGCCTTCTCAATTAGACAGTTAATTGTCATCTTTCTGCTGTCAGGCCGAGAAACGTCTGGTGGGTCGCGCCCTGGACAAGGAGTATGCCACAATCATTGGTCTGCCCGATTTCTACAACAAGGCGATCGAGCTGGCGTTGGGCGAGCAATCGCAGCGCCTGAAGGCCAAGCACAATGCCACAACACAGGCGATCAGCGGGACTGGCGCGTTACGTGTGGGCGGTGCCTTTCTGAGCAAATTCTGGCAGGGAAACCGGGAGATCTATTTGCCGACGCCGTCGTGGGGTAACCATGTGCCCATTTTCGAGCACTCTGGTCTGCCGGTCAAGCGCTATCGCTACTACAACCCAAAGAACTGCAATCTGGACTTTGGCGGCATGGTTGAGGACCTGAAGGTGAGGTAACAAAGCAGCCGATTCCGCTTTTATTCAAATTGTTTACTCTTTAATAGAAAATCCCTGAAACGTCGATTGTGCTGCTGCATGCATGCGCCCACAATCCAACGGGCGTGGATCCCAGCACGGAGCAATGGCGCGAACTCTCCCAGCTGTTTAAACAACGCAACCTCTATCCATTCTTTGACATGGCCTATCAGGGCTTTGCTACCGGCAACGTCGATGGCGATGCTCAGGCGGTGCGCATCTTTGAGGCAGATGGTCACGACTTCTGCCTGGCGCAAAGCTTCGCCAAGAACATGGGTCTGTACGGCGAGCGTGCCGGCACATACTCCGTCATCTGTGCCGATGAGCAGGAGGCAGCACGCTGTTTATCACAGATCAAGATCCTTATTCGCGCTCTGTACTCGAATCCCCCAATTCATGGTGCACGCATTGCCGCCGAAATTCTCAATAGCGCTGACTTGCGCAGCCAATGGCTAAAGGATGTTAAAGGCATGGCAGATCGCATCATCGACGTGCGCTCAAAACTGAAGAGCAATCTCGAGAAACTGGGCTCCACGCACAACTGGGAGCACATTGTCAACCAGATTGGCATGTTCTGCTTTACAGGCCTCACGCCTGAACAGGTTGACAGCCTGATCAAAAATCACAGCGTCTACCTTACGAAGGATGGCCGCATTTCCATGGCCGGCGTCACAAGCAAGAACGTCGAGTACCTGGCCGAGAGCATACATAAGGTGACCAAATAAATAATGCTAGTGGAGAGATCGTTATGAAGCCCCTTATCCGCTTCTATACGCATTTATAGCTACTTCTTGCAGTTAATTAGTTACAACAATTGCCTTACACCTATCCTGTACATACGACAAATATCTGGCTTTGAAATAAAGCATTTTATAGATTATATAGCTGCCTCCATAATTTAATCAGCCATTTTTCTTTATATGGCAGACAATTATAATAAAATAGCTGCCATAGGGCAGTTATATTTTCACTATTGAGATACATTTTCATTTTCAGGCACAATCTATTTTTTACCTATGATGATACACGTCCATAGCAAAAGTCCGTCAAGGAAGTCACAATTTTAAAGCACACAAAAAGCTTAAGAAATTAAGGAACTCTCGACGGGGTCTAAGTCAAAACCTATATCTGATTACATTGATTTACTATATTTTTAGGCTTGGGATTTAGTTGATGGCTATTTAAATGATTTTAAGTAAATTTAAATGAATGTCTATTTTCATTTATAGAATACAGTTGTCATTCGAGGGGTTATTACTCAGAAAATAATTGCAAGTTGTTTAATTGCCATTAACAAAAAATGTTAATTAAATTGTACGTACAAAACTTACATTAGCTTGCAAAACATCTTATTTATCTGATTCAGCCCGTTTTCCAAGTATCGCTTATTAATCTATATATATATATATTTAAATTTTGATCTAACTACTGTATAGCACATTTTCTTTAAAGTCAACTGTCACTTTTATAATTCATTTAATTCATTTTTATAAAGTTCGATAAACATGTCTGACATTTGTTATTTAAAACTCAGCATTTGGTTTAAAGTTTTTTTTTTACTAGTAGCTTCTTCTGTCTGTCCAATTTGATTGTTTTTGTTTTTTGTATGTATATAAAACTAGAATCACGGTTTGTTATAACGATATCTTAACTTATCGCTTGGCTCACAGTACTCCTTGATAATAAGCTTACATAGGAATATATGAAATACTACGATTATTGCACAGACTGAGACCCAGAAGAGTGCGGGCAAGCCGCCCAGTTGATGTCCATGCTTATGCAGCGCGATAACGTGCTGCTCGTGCGCCGGAGCTAAAGATTCAAATGAATTATTAATTGATAAAATATGTAGAGACACAAAGAGCAGCTTACCCTCAACGACTTCCTTTACGTGTATTGCATGATGGATTTCCTCCATGTGTTGTTTGTCCTCGGTTATATATAATATTGCAGTTAGTGGTTCAGTCAATTTGACAGGAAATTCTCGACGGTTTTGTCTGTAAAACGGGATGAGATACATTGGATGGTAACAATGAAATCGTATTTATGATCGCTATTTACGTCAACAAGATTGGCTCATCCAGACAGCCGCCATCGCAAGCATAGTAACTGCGATCGGAACGATCCAGGGCCACATTGATAACCGCTTTGTTGTCGTCCTTCACAGTGATTGTGACATTGACATGCGTCTTGTTTCCATAGTTGAGGCGCCTAAAGTGAAAGTCGCGATGCAAAAATTTAGGATGCATGTTGCATTCCAGATGCTGATTGCTAAAACGAAAGCTACCAAAGCTGAGTGTCATTGCCTGAATGACGCCCGAGGCGCCGGCGCGTATCAGATTGTGGCAGCCTTGCTTCTCTAATGTAAGCATCCAGGAGGATACAAGCGAATTGAGTTGGGTTAGCGTTGACATGTCACGCCAAAGATTCTCCGCCTGAAGCGTATGATAGGAATCGTAGCAGCCCTCCGCATATGTCAACGCTTTGGCAATGTCCTCTCGTATGCCTGCAGAGCTCCCGAACGAACCGGAAGCCGCATCTTCAAATTCAAAACTGCGCACTTGAGAGAGCACAGCATACATGGTGGCATTAATCCGATCCCCATTTAAGCTGTTCTCAGCCTTAGAGGTACTTATCGTAAAGCCCGTTGCCCAAAGATCTGTCCAAACATTGATGTGATCCTGGCGGAATGTATTGATGCTGTTTAGCGATCCGGAGCCGGATGCCTTGGCACTCAGCTTCTGCAGCAGCTTTGTCATGGCCTGAATGGAATGCTGCTCGATGGTCCCACTGGTTGCTATCACTTGAGTCTCGGCAACCGGTTTGGAGTACTCGATGATCATTGGGTAAATTATGTGCACGGTGCCGCGCTTGCGCAGCTGTATTTTTGGCTCCAGTTGTGGTTTTGCAATACTAATCACAATCAATTTGCTCGGATCATCCGCAGTGGGCTGTACAGATGCTGTAATTACTTCCACTGCACTATATGTGAGCATGCCTATTTGCGCTGGATCGCTGTAATTGGCCGGTTTAGTTAAATATGCCAGATGAGTTTTCGACCCGGACTTACCTGAGCGGAATGCTGCGCACAGTCGACTTCGGTAGACGATTTCGTGGCATTATAAGATCAATGCTTTCAACCGTATTGCGTGTATTGGTTATTTGCAGTTCTTGCATCAGCACATTGGGCTGTGTGCGATGTGCATAGAGCGTGTACGACGCAAAGTAGCCGGCAAAGCATTGGAATCGATGCACCATTCCCGTCAGATATTCAACAACAGTGGCCTCCTTCTCACCGGCAACGCCCCCGTTCTGCGAGACAGACATAACCGGATGGAAACGTATGGGCAGCTGCATCGCACGCCCATGCTTTATATTCAATGATGCATCATGCGCGACCTCAATGCCAATGTATCCGTTGCCCACATAGGGCACATAGTCGCGCTCACCGGGCATCAGTGGCGCCACGTGACGTATGTTGGCGTCATACTCGTAGTTCTGCAATATATAGGGCGTGAGTCGGTCGTCCATGCACATGCTGTGCGGATCTAATTGCGGTTACGTTTACGGTAATTATTGATGAGCAAAATGCGAGCGACAGAGATACGTTACCTTTCTGTTCTGTTGGGCTTAGAAATAAATAACGAAAGATTGGTGGTAACATATAAAAAACTATGCACACACACAACAAAAGCAAAAACAAACGCCGGTAAGACGAGAGGGTGCCTTCGACTAGACGCTTTAGCCTGCGCACAACATCCACGGTCTCGAACTTGTTTTTGGCTGATCGAATAAACATATTAACTGCGTTTTAATCATTTAATTCGCATTGGAATAGACTTTTGAAAATTCTAGTGCTTGGCCACAAGTTGTGGCCAAACTCACAAATATATCTTTACTCTCATATTAAATCGATACATCGATAACCAAAGAATGTTGTGTTTTTGAGTATTAGTGGTATTCCGCTTTAGGACCAAATTTATTTCCGTATCAAATATGCGTTACATTTTTCAGTTTATACAAAAAAAAAAAAAAATTAATATTACTATTACTATTTATTAGTGCTTTTGAAGCAGCGCTCGAAGCATTTGTAAAAGCGATAACTACGGCCGGAAAATGGGACTTTAATATTTACAGGCTTTAAATATCCCAAACGCAGAATTATGCTTTGTTTTGGGTATTGCAAAGATTTATTTTGTTTCAAAGATAACTAGGATGACTTTTCTTAATTCATTATTTACACGCATTGTGCAACAATTTAATCCAGTTATTGCTATTAGACCAATTAGCTATCAAATACTTACATAAAGTGTGTTTGCAACTACTCGTTTCGAAGATAATGCCCGTCTTTTACTCGAATGACATGCGATCAAACGTTGGAGATATTCAAAATATACAAACAAACTTGCTGTATGCGGCGAGCTTACATCATACAACATAGAAAAAATGTACAGATTAATATAATATGCAAAATGTTTTGTAAATTATGTTTCAAATGTTCTGGTTAAATATTTCAATTTTTTTAACCTTTATAATAGAAATTCATGTACGTTACATAAGTCAAACGATAGTGTCATCCTTTTCTAGCTTTCGATCTTCCCGCTTTTTTGTTTTTCAGAATAATCGATCATGTATTTTTTAATAAAAACATCGATACTTCAATGACCACCTCTAGATAGTTTTTTTATATTTGTTTATTGGTTGGAAATGTGTAACAAAAAATCCAGTTCGTGGTTTAGAAAATATTTTAAAAAAAGATTTATTTCTTTTCCATTGGCTTTTTTAACCTTGTGTCTTTTTATAAAATACTCGTTACAAACTGAAAACGATCACAATGATTCGTCTATATCTGAATGTCTATTTTGCGGAATTGCCAGCGGTAAAATAACACCTCCAAAGCTCGAATTTGAAAACGATGAATTTGTGATATTTAAGGATATAAAACCTGCTGCTACGTATCATTATTTGGCTATTCCCAAACAACATTTTGACAGCCTAAAGGTGCTTAATAAATCCCACGTAGGCTTAGGTGAGTTTGGGTAAGCTTATTTACACAGTTTGATTGTATTTATGTTATTTGTTTTATTGTATTTATGCTTTTGTTTATTTTTATGCTGTTTTGTTTTTTAGTTGAGCGCATGCAGAATGGCATGATTCAGTTTCTTGCATCAAAGGATGTAGATATATCAAAAGCAGTGATCGGTTTTCATGTTCCTCCGTTCATTTCGCAAAACCATTTGCATCTACATGGGATTTCACCTGTTTCGGAAATGAGCTTTTCCGATCGGATTAGTTTCATGATCCCTTCATTTTGGTTTAAATCGGTAAGCAAAAAATATATATATTGTCTTTTAAATAATATTTATGTACAATAATTTGTTTCTCTACGTAGGCCAATAGCGCAATTGAATCTTTACAACGCACTGATCCCTAATTATGATGAAAAAACTGCGTGTTCCTAATAAAACTGATCAGGTCTTATGAGATAATGTTGTGCTCTTGTTTTGTATGATATAGGGAAACATAACCAATCCCGCGCCTATCGCGTGAAGAATTGTTCATTTTTTGAACAAGAATTTAAAAATTGTAATTTTCTAACTTTACGTCGTGGCACCTGCCACGAAATTCAACAAAGGTGTGCTAAGCCAATAAAGTATCGATAGCAATGCACCGCTCTTACGATAGTGATGTGAATGTCACGCATAATATCGATAGTACAATCGATTGCTTTGCAACACTAAAATCAGCACCAGCAAACGCTGAGTTTTAGTTTGTTTTAGTTACAAGATTCGCGAAAACCATTTGGGAAAATTGCTAAATTAAGCTGCAAATTAACGGATTGGAGCGCTTCAAACGTCGTGCGTTCTAAACTATGCGCAGCATGTGGCCGCAAACGCTGGAAATGTCCCGCGACGAATGTCGGGGCATGCTGCGTCGACTTGGTAGGTGATATGCTGCTGCCGCCACCGCCAGGAGGAAGCACTTTATGTTATACAGCAGCTGCCCAGCTTCAGTGGATCTCGATTTTCGGCTAATTGGTGTCCATTTATTTGTATCGTTCAAGCAGAGTTAGAATCGTATTCGCATATAATAAGCGTTTTTCGCGCCCAAGGCTCGCTCAGCGAACCAAAAGCCAAGCTGCTCGAGGAGTTGCGTCAACTGTTTCACATAACACAGGAACGCCACCGTGCGGAGGTGCGACGCGCTGCCAACGACGAGCAATTGTGCACCATTGCCGAGAAGTAAGAGCCTATATGGAGTTGAGTGTTAAATATTCGAGTGCATATGTGACCGTGTCTCGCATTTTCAGCGTCTGCGGCCCAAACACATGGCAGGAATGGTCACGTGAAGGTCGTCGCCCATATCCGCTGCTGCCACGCATTTGTCCGCAAACAGCTCTGAGCATTGTGGCCAACGATCTGGCCGCGAAAGCTTATGCGGAAAATAGTAAACTGGCTCCGCCAAATGAAACTGGGGCAAACCTAAGCGAAGCACTTCTCGAACAGGCAACCTATCAGACTCTTAAGCATGGCATTACAAAACATCAGGAGCCCCTGGTCATCATGGATGAGCCGGTAAGTGCCCCAGCATTATATAACGCAATTCTTTTGACCTGACCATTAACATATACGTACATACATATGTGCGAATATGTATGGACATAGAAAGTACAGTCTGCGCCTGGGTCATTTGCTCTCAAGGTGGGCTGCGCCGAAAGGCAGTGCGACTAAAGCAAGGTTATCTTTAGGGGGTTTGATTAGTGTTTTTTTAAAGATCTCCGCGCGTTTTTTGGAGAGAGGGAGAGGAGAGGAAACAGGTATTTACTTTTGGTAGCCAACTGATCCAATTCAAATGCAGGCGTTTAGCAGGTTTATTAAAAGATAGTCGTTTGCATAATTAGTGTTGGGCGCATTGTTGGAACGCCTATCAATTTGTACATTATTAATTTGTATTAGTGCCAAATGCCGCTTATTGGATGTTGTGCACTTAATTAAATTTGATTGAATTCTGCATCTCCAGCTCTAACAGCCAGTGTCAGTTAACAGCAGAAGTAATGTTAACTTACATTAACAGGCAGCTGATTGCTACAGTCCTAAATTCTGCAATCGATAAGCAATTAATATCGATCAAATGCCGATTTATCAAAAAAGGGCCACATAATAACGGTCATTTTTAAAAAGACAATAATCCAGTTTAAAATTGGCGCTTTTTTGAACATCTTAATTAAGACACTTTAATTTGCTTCGGGTCATTTGTTTTTGTCAGTTATTAAATTTTTTTGCCCATAACATATAAATGTTTAAAATACGGGTTATATTTCATATATATATCAAAAATTACATTTTGGGAATAAAAAAGCGACACGTGGCTGGTAATGCTAACCCAAGATCAATGTTCCACAATGCCCTCAATATAGAGCGAGCTTCTAAGGCTAAGCAACATGACTCCCATCCCAATATAAAACATCCTGGCCCGCAAGCTATACTTGGGATGTTATTATCAAGCCATATGTGGGCTTTTGAATTTTTATCTGGATAGCGGCCTAGTTAGCTAGGAACGGCAACTGCGAGGCATTCCTCAACGGTAGAGGCAACTACCATATACATCTGTGCACATATAGACAGCGTAACAAAGAAGAAACTTCCCCGTGTGCACTGTCTTCCCAATCAAATGGTCTAAAAAGTAATGCAATGCATATAGCTATGTTATTCTTAATGAATTTGCAGGAAAGATATTCTGATTCAACTCTGACGTAAGTAAGATGCCGTCTATCCCTAATCGGGACAACCAGTTAAGTTAGTTGATCCACGTGAGATCTTTTCAATGTCAGTAAATCTGTTTATTTGACACTTGCAGTGGAGTGTAAGTTATATTCGACCATATTCTGTGTACACTTCTGTTTCCAAAGAAAGTGTTTCTAAAATATAATAGAAATATAAAATGATCAATGATCGACTTGGGATTCGAGCCAAGTTTTCAGATTAAGGTTGGGTTCGTGAACTTGGCTTTGCCCATCCGCATAGCCAGTTTTTAGTTGTAAGCCTTGTATTCCCATGTGGTTTCTTCTTCCATTGCCTTTATTGGTATTATGCAACATTCAGTTTAGATTTTAGCACAAGTTCTTATCATACATCTATGTATATAATCTTATTACTTATCGTTTATGATTATAGTTTAAGGTGCCCGACTTGCCGAATGAAATAAAAAAGGCAACATTGAAGCGGAAGGAGAACGAAACGGGCGACACGAAACCTAACAAAAAGCGTAATACACAACACGACAGGCAGCTGGGACAGCCGCAGCAGTCGGCGTCTCAGCAAAGCGGCGGCAAGGACGAAGATGGTCAACTGGCGCCGTTGGAACAGCGCCCCAGCGCCCGTACCCTGCAGCAGCGTTACTTTTACCAGCAGCAGCAGAAACATAAGCAGCGGGTGGCGAGCAAAAAGGGCGCTGGCAATGCGCTGGCCAACAACAGCGGCGTTCCTGGCGTCGGCGTCAGCACGAAGCCTGCGAAGAGCGGAAGGCGGCGAGCACAAAAACAGCTCCAACAGCAGATGCAGCAAAAGCAGCAGCTGCAACAGCAGCAACAACAGCAGCAAGAACAAGAGCAACAGCAGCAGCAGCAGCAACAACAACAGAAAGTATTATTGTCAGCGCCGACGCCAGCAGCCGAGCCGGCAGCGCACCCGAATGCCAATCACCTGGTGCAGCCACACGTGGAATACATACTCGACGAAGCGCTTAAATCGGTGGCGGCCACCAAGTTGAAGACGATACCTGCGGCACGTGTTGTCTATGGTCCGCCGGAAATGCTTTCGCCAACGACGCCTCGTGCGTTTGTTAACTCGCCTGTTGTTTTCAAGGAGAAATTGTCCCCCACGGCGCAGTCGCATCAGCAGCTGCAGCAGCAGCAACAGCAACAGCAGCAGCAACAGTTGAGCACGCCCGTTAAAAAATACATTGTAGAGGAACGCCAGCCGGTTGTTATAGGGACACAGCCGACGTCTGCTAATATCTCAACGGCCAACCTGCCACTTGCCCCGCAAATAATCAGCGTTCAGCAGATTGCAGCGCCCCCGAAAGTACGGACAACAAGCAGCACCATTTTGCCAGCTGGGACGAAGCTGACGCCCAAGAAGATCAATTTGATAGACAAGCAGCAGCTGCCTTCCGTGCCCAACACAGCCGTGCGTCTGTTGCCCTACGACCAGCAGCCTGGCTCAATCCCAGCCAATCAAGGCACCACCAGCAAGTCGCCAGCTACGGCAGCTGTGCAGAAGTACATTGTCGAGGATCGAGTGCCCAATCAGAGTCAGAATCAGAATCAGAGTATAGCCACGCCTCTGAGCAGCGCCTCAGCTGTAAATATTATAAAAAATATACCGGCTAGCAGCTTGAACAACACACTGATCACGCCTTTGAGCAGCTCGGTGACGCCCGGCACACCTCTGTTTCGCAAGGCGTCGGCGACGACAACAAGCACGACGGCCGGCAGTGGTTCACCCTCCACGTCACAGATACTGGGCAATATTAAACTGACCAGCGCCAGCGCAATCAAGCATGTGCCCAGCAGTGCACTGCGCAACATCAAAATCTGCTCGCCCAATGGCAAGGTGTTCCTACAGCCCGCCAAGCTGCACAGCGGCAGCATTATACACAAACTCAACACAGCAAATGTCACCGCAGTGGCCGCTTCCGGCGCAGCTGGCGTCACGGTGAGCAGTGCCGCACTTTCGCCCACTGGCGGTGGCACGCCGTCTTCCCCACAATCGACACAGCAGCGAATTAAGATACAAGGCATGCATCTGCTGACGCCCAGCCAAGTGATCTCGAGCGCCGCGGGCGGCACAAGCAGCGTAAGCGTAGTCTCCAGCTCCAGCATCGCTGGTAGCGGCGCCAAGGTCAAGCCCACCACTCTAACCCTGGGTCCGGCTGGTGTTGGCAAGAATAATTTGGTGTTCTTGCCAACGAGCGGAATGCGAGCAGTTACGCTGGCCTCCAGTAAACCCAAGTCCAGCGCCGAGCTGCTGGCAGCCAAGCCCAATGTGCTCGTCATAGGTCCATCGGCGTCCGCCAATGCGACTAGCAATGCTCAGACAACGGTTGCAGCGACGTCTGCATTGGCCAAGATTAAGGCGCATCAGCTTATAACGGAGGACACGCCCATTGATATCATCAACATGCCCATCATTGTGGCAGATAATGGGACGACGGAACCGAAAACGGCAAACGTTAAGTCAGCGCCGATGGTGGTGCTGAATACAACCGACTGGGAAATGGAGCTTGACCAGGCTTCCAAGGCGGCGGCCGGCACAAACGCACCCACAACAACATTTACTAATGATGCAAAAAGCAAGCAACCGTTTGATGATGTCATTGTAGAGGATATTGGGGAGGAGATGCAAGGGTCCAATACGCAGCTTAAAAATCGCAGTAAGTATCTAAATTGCTAATAACTGGTCAAATATTGATTGATGGTCTATGTATTATAGTAATTGAAATGCACGACGATGTCGACAGTGCTATTGAGTACGTGGACATGGAATTGGAGCAGCCCATTGAGATCGAGTGTACCAGTAACATATCGCCGGAGACACCGACCGGCAACAGCACAACCGCCACGTCGCTTAAAGCCACCATTTTGCCACCCTTGTCAGAAGCGGAAGAGAAGAAAAAGCTGGATCAACCAACAACAACAACAACAACAGGGGAATCGGTCGCAGCACTAACTACAACGATGCCAGCGAAAACGTCGACGCTGCCGTAGGCACATGTGATGAGTTAGATAGAATATACCATGTGGATTTTCTTTTGCTGATCCGAAGTGGAACGCACAAACAAAAAGCAGACATGTACACACACACACACATACAAACAAACAAACACACACACACACACGCATACAGCCCGGTTTAATTTAGATTGAGTTATTAGTTTAGTACCAAGTTCTTTAAGCAAAGTGCAACATTATGATAATTTGTAAATGTATATGAAAATAGCTTGAATATCGATTATATAATTTTAAACAAAATCGAAATTTTCGAATCTTGTTTTACGCAGTGGTAACAAAATTAATTTATCTTCTCCAAGCTGCCACCATCGAAATATCATAATATTTGTATACATTGTAAATAGCATATCTTTCATTTAGTTTAGTTTTATAAGTTGATAACGTATTGCAAAAAGGCGAACAGAACATCAAATCAATCAATAAGTAAAAGTGTTTTCAATGAGATTATAGTTTTTAGTTATTAGTTATTCCCTAAATCTAAATATGGCCGATCTGATTACAAAATTGTAAATACTTGAGCAAAACAATTGAAGAATTTTTAATAATGCTAAAAGCCATACAATTCATGTATATGTATCATGTAAAGAGCAGTAGAGATAAGCTACAAGGACAATGTTTAAAAGAAGAAGTAAATCCTACACATCCGCACACGCATAAATATATATTCATACATTTATTATTATAACGTACTAGCAGTGTAGCTGTTAAGTATTTTATGCATCGATTTTGTAAATCTAAAACATAAACAATGTAATTTTTAGACAAAACAAAAAACAGCGCAATCGAAGCGAACCACCCAGAGGTAAACAAAATGTAATTATACAAAAATACTATTGTTGAGCAATGCGTGCAGCTATAAAATTTTTAACATAGAAATTTTAAATGAAATAAATGTAAATGTAAGCATAATAAATCTTTGATTTCAAATGTTTCTGCGCCAATATTCGATACTATAAGGACAATCAGTCAGACACTGAAAACAATTCAAAAATTAAAATCAGGAGGCTTCTCTCCGATGTTATATATTATATATATATTCTTAATCAGCGCCGACAGCCGAGTCCACTCTTTGTCCATCTGTGTGAAGTCAGTTATCACAAGACCAAGTTAAGCTCCTCCCATTTCATTTAGAGCGATCTACATTTTTATTTTTCTCAAAGAAAGAGTTTGTAAATTCCCCAGGAGTAAACATAGGTTGTGATTATTTAGCTTGTGTATACTACCGAGTTCCCCGCAAATTGTAAACACAACTTGTGAGGCATCTTTTACGGTAGCTCGGAGCTGAGCACATTGCTTCTGCTGGCTTTTACTATAAAACAAATCTATATGCCAAAAAAATGAATTGTTTTCATTCGAAAAAATATGACGAGGGGTTCTTAGATGGATTAATAGTCAGCTTAACGAGCCTAAAACAAGCCACACCTGTTCTTAACGTGAACCGAAGCAAGGACAATTCGCTTAGGACTTGCAGGCCTGGTATTAAGACAATATTTTCGTTCCCTTCAAAGCTTTTTCTTGCTAGTCAGAGAATTAAATGAATTTGTAGCTTATTGTTGCAAAGCTTTGCTGGAACCCAATCTGTTGCAATAGTAAAATGAAATAACAATGAAATTTACCCATGCAACTCCATATCTTCCTTATTGTACTCGGGCCAAGTTTAGTTTAGGAATTCGATTAAAATTTCCGACATGGAAACTATCAAGTTAAAATTGATATGTATGTATGTAAAGTGGACTAGATTGATTATAGCGAATTTATCGCTATTTGTACCCTGTAGCTCATTAGGTGACTTAAGTATTAGGAAGAAAGTCGAAACCTATTCAGAATTTTGTATCCTGGGTGTATATTTGTAGAAATATGCATTCTTATTTGTTTACCAATCCGCCGCTTAACATTTTTTACTTAATGACGTTCTACATTCAAAAAAAGATACTAAACTCAAAGTAAAGATAATGAGTTCTCAAGGTTGATCGAGATAGGTTGCGATCCAGTACAGTTGTTAGTGTAGAAAAAGATAGCACGTAAACTAAACTTAATTAAGGTTTCTAATTGCGTCCTAAGGCCATGCCGCGACCCCAGGCTGAGTTGGCTGATTGGCGTGGAGGCGGCGCTCTGCTCTCCGGCGGTACACCGAAGCCGCTAATGCCGCCGGAGACATCGGGTGCAAAGCGTTTCCTGTCGAGTAGGAAAAGCGACATACATTAGATTTTGCTGCTTTTGATGTGGATGCGGACATGGGAATGGATACTCACAGAAATTCGGGTGTCTCCAGAAATGCATTGCCGCCAAGCTCCTGGGGGTATTGGAATTTTAAGAAGTAGTAGACGTGTCCATTGAAAATGCCAACCAGGGAGGCCAAGGAGCCATGGAAAACCAGCTCGATGCCCGCCAGCACCCAAGGCAGATACATGGCCTTAAACCGGCTGCCGAACCAAAAGCTAACAATTACTTCCTTGTTCAGCTGACACCAGATATAGGTTATGGCAACGACCAGCATGTCCATCAAGAAGTACACATTGAATAGCATGCCTCCGAGATTGGCCAGCACAGCTGTGATAATCAGCAGATACATGTAGTCCGAGGGGCTGCGCGCGTACTGATCCTTTTCCAGGCGCGCACTGTATTGCGTAATGAAGTAGCAGTTGATCAGGAAATGGAAGCCCGTGGCTCCGCTCAGTGGGAATACGAATAGGGACGTGATGCAGCGCCACAGCTGTAACCGGGTCAGCACCAGCTCGCGCGAGAGGTACGTGTATTCCATTGGCAGCAGGCCGAATCTGCAGAGTAGGCTCAGTCCCACAGTTGCCGTTAGCCAGTAACGGGTGAAGCGGGGTAGCGATTTATACCATGTCCCAGCGTCCATGTTCCTCCAATTTACATATAATGTCTTGATTTTGCAAAACAGTCTTTCTTTTCCAATTGTTGATTTACGTGTCTTTAGTCGAATGTGTGGCCCAAATTAGTCTACAACAAAAATGCCAAAAAATACTGTAATCTTTTCTAGAAAATACCATAAAAGCCCGTTTAACCAAATGTGCATATTTCGCGAACTAGACTATTTTTCGCTCAGCATTTAAGTCCACTACACATATACTTCGGAAAAGTGTTCATTGTGTGTACCACATGATATAAAATAACATTCCAAAATGACAATAAAATACCGATAACGGATTTCAGTTCAGTGTAATCTGACTCGAAACTTATTGATAATTTTGAAGACGCGCGTGTTCAAATTAACAAGTTTATGATGCGATTTGGAGTAGCTACAGGAAAATGAGTACAGAGTTCTCTATGCGATTTTAAGCTTGCATTTGGATTTATTTTGAATATTTGTTGTATCTCGTTTGGAATATGTCAAATCCAATCGCTTTTGCTCAATCTACTTACGAGCATTCTATGTCAGAAATGAACAAAGGAAGGCAGACGCAACGCAACGGTGCGAAACTAATGCACACTCGAGGATACCCTTGAAACTGTGCGCTTTTCCAAAATGCTGCACTTTTAAGTGGGACGAATTTACGAATTACGAATTGGCCCAAAGATGATTAAATTAAATAACTGTCAATTCTATAATTTCGTTGTACATTTTTTTGTACTGCAAAATTTCACCTAAGCGCATAAAAAGCAAAGGAAAGAACGGCTAGCTTGGGCACGCCGAAGGTTTAATACCCTTGCCGACCTGAGACTTACGGTTTTGCATATATGTGAGAAAAATTTGTAAAGCTAGTAATAGCTGAGTATGGTATTTGTTCTTTATTAGCATTTTCCTCATATGCGAGGCGGATGCTGGAACTCGTAAATGTGATATTTTTTTAAATATTTCGAAAATCAATGTTTTTTTATACATGATCTTATTTTCATCCAATTATATAGGCATTATAAAAACTAAGACTAATAATACGTTATAGAAAAAAATTAAATGTGCTTGGAGCTTGGGAAATAAAAACTCACGTTTTAAGATTATTAAGATTAAGATTAATGCGTTCAAATAAAATTATATGTAATGTTTATGAACTAAGGAACAAAATTGTAAACTTGTGAAATTCTTTGCAAAACACGTCCAATTGAAAATCCACCAAATATTAACACATTTTAAGTAGCTATGATAAGTAAATTTGCACCTAAATTTATGCCATGTACATATTTCATGAAAATTAAACTTAACAAAAATAATTTGTTAAGATTAAGAAAAAATTGATCCCTAAATAAGGAAAAAGGTTAAATTATTTTATTTTCAAATCATATTAAATCGGAGACGCGTAGAAAATCTTATTCATGTCAAAATTATAGTACTTCTACAAGGGTATAAAAAGGCGCACCTCTGTAATAAAAAAAGGTACCCCGTGGATATGTACCGCTTTTGGAAACTGTTCTTTTACTCTCAGAGTTTAGCTCGTTCGTCTGACCCGTCTTCTCCAAAGAGGTCTACAGGGTTCGAGAAAGGGTCAAAGTTTTGCTGCATATGGCTTTTATTAGACCTGTCTTAATTTTAAATCTGGGCTGGAGCTGGAGAAGAAGATTTTACTCATATATAAGACTCTATTATATGGTTAAAAATATTCAAGTAATAACAGATATTGTTGCATTTAAAATAGGACAGAGTTAAGCCAAAAACAATGGCCGATGGTATCAAGGAAATTTCTGGGAATTTCGTATAGATGTAATGCTTACATAGATGTGATATAACATTTTGAATATGGGTGTAAGATTTCGCAATAATTTAAAGTTTTTTCTGCGACAGTTTTTAATTTGAAAGTAAAAGTAAAAAAAGTAAAAGTTTTCCATGGAATCTGTGTGAAAGCAATTAAAAAGATACATTCCGATGCGAAACACAAAATTTATCGACACACAACAGCGTGAAGCACAAGCCAAGTATGTGTGTGTGTGTGTGTGTGTGTGTTGTGTGTAGGCGAGTTTTTTGCCTGTTGAATTTGAATACTTTGTGCATAATGTGGGTATGCTTGTACTTGCGGGAGAGAGATACTGCGAGAGAGAGAGAGAGAGAGAGAGACAGCGACATCGATGTAGGATGCGAGTGCGAACATAGAAACGAAAAGAACGAGCTAATCAAGTGGTTTTGGACCGGTTCAATGTGTGCTGCTTTCTCTGTGGATGTGTTTGCATGTGTGTGCACGCTCGCTCGCTCGCTCGTGTGTGTGTGTGTGTGTGTGTGTGTGCATTTGTGTGAGTGAGCAAAGACCACACCCACCATTTAAATGCAAAATGGATGCTACAACTACAGACGCATGCGCTGCCTCCACCCTTACAGCAACAACACGCCCACATGGCCATTGCTCATTATGAAGTTCCTAGCTGTTTTAGTAGCTGTTGACAATGAGCGGGGCACAGACGCACAAACGGACAGACGCCTAGTGGGGAGGGGGTTTATTTATTTACGCGTTGAGCTTTTGCAGCGCCTTCCACTCACCTGGCGCGGTGTCATTTTGTTGTCGGCGATGCCGTTTTGCTCGCTCATTTCGTTGTAATATGTACAAATAACCGTGCACACATACATACACGTTTTCAGCATGTATGTGTGTATGCATGTGTGCATGTACACAACTCTAATCATGTAAACCTTTTCTATTCTTATCTGGGACATCTTATATATAAATATGTATAGGTTCGATATGCATACATTTTACACATACTACAGAAGAACTTACCTAACCATCTACATACTATATACCTACATATATATGTAAACTCAAGCATCAGTATATGTACAATAGGTAAATCCATTTACCTGTGCAATGTGGGTTCTTTTTATCTTGTGTTAATTCATCGCATTTCTAATGATGTATGGAATTAAGATTGATTTTGTTTTTATGCATATATGTATGTACAAACATGTACATATGTTGCTAAAAAAAAGGCCTCACTTTGCACTTTCATGGGAATTTTAAATAGGTACATATATGCACATGTATGTGTGTATGTGTACGTATCAGACATCAGCCATCCATCCTAATTACAGTAATTATTTGATTACAAAATCTCCCAGGGTGCACAGCAATTCACATCATTTTGCGCTTTCGACAGAAACATATATATGTATGTACATATGTGCATATATGTGTTGATATATGTATGCATGTGTGTTAGTATAGAATGGCTAACTACAGCATTCGGAGCCCGGAATCATTTTTCGCATACATATGTAGGGAGCACATATTTATATGCATGTGACACATGCACACATATACATACAAACATGCGTATATGCCTTTAACATCGATATGTTTTTTACAGTACTCCAGCATATAAACAAAGCATTTCTCTCGATAATAGCGCAGCATGAAGGGGTCGGCTTGGGAGGTTAACTTAACAGGGGGCACCCAAGACTCACTTGTAAAAATGAGAACGCAAAAAGAGGCAAATCATAAGAGGAGAGTGCGCCGCCAAATTGCAGTACAAATATGTACTCGTCAAGGGTGTGGGCCGACGTAGGGGCACAGCTTAGAAAAAGGACAGTCCGCAGATACTGCAGCTGTCAAATGTACACACATACATATATACATACGACTACATCCATAGCTGAGGTGTACGATGGCGTCAACATTACACACACACACACATGCAAGCACGCACACACACAACAGCACCCAATATACAACAGACATATTGCGCTTCGCTCTGGAACAGCCCTCAAATTCTGTGAAGGGGTCGCGGCTGCCGCTGCCCAATTGGTGCTAACGAGAGAGAAAGAGAGCGGCGCGTAATGACGTTGATTAATGATAATGATGTTTTGCGCCCGCTTCTCGTATTTGTTTCATTTTTCGATTTGCCTCTGCCATCCATAACGGTAGTTGGTCGTCAAGTAAGAGCGAGAAAGCATGACCGCGCATGCTATTCATTTGACTTGAAGTTGACGATTGAAGCCGTCGGCAAATTGAACATAATAAGGTTGCGAATGCGTAGGTGAGGCCGAAGCCAAGAACGCAACGGTACGCGAATAACGGACATTGCCATTAAGACCCCGTCACCCACCATGCTTCTTATATCCCACAGTATCGTCGACAAGCAGTTGCCCTCCCCGAACACATTTTTTGTTTACCTTAACTTACTTTGGCTCATAAATAAAATATTTACATTACGAAATTGACGTCTTCGTCGCTCGGTCGCATTTTCATGGTTCCTTTTTGGGTTCCTCCAGTGCATCATATTACATATTACGGACAGCTTTCACCTCGCTGTAGGCGCGCGCGTGTGTGCGTCACCTCTTACTGTGTGTGTGTGTGTGTGTCGTCTCTCAGTGTGCATTTTGTAGAGATTCGCCCAGGAAAAGCTACAAAACCAACAAACAGTCCGCGACATGACCTGCATCATTCACTGGATTGATTAGTCCAGGATTCAATTTGGGGGACGACCCACAAGCCGCTTTGAAGTACTTTATGCAGATATTAAATTTAATTGCTTACTTAAGCAGTTGGAAAAACATCAAAAACGGATGTTAATTAACGAAACAAACAAACACCATAAGAATATTTGAAGATCTTGCTGTGAGTCTCAAATTTTGTTTACCTTGCATAATTGTTGTTTAACCAAGTTTAAATGGAGTTTTATAAGTCAATCTCCACAAATTATACAAAACTTATATCCATAACCTAAAAATATATAATCTGGGAAATGCAGCCCTCGGCAATATCTACATGAGGTTCAATAAAGAAAAGGTATCGAGATATAAGAACTTACAATCAGGCTCAAAATAATATTTCTTAATACAACTTATGTACGAATAATGTGTTAATTTAAGAAAAGTTTGTATACAATGAAAAGGTCAAAGTGTAAAATTTCAACTAAAATTGGTTGGACAAAGTAACACATAAACAATTTGATAATCTAGATTATATTACAATATTATTCAGAAGTGAATTAAAAACTAAAAACACGCTAAAGCGGGGTTTTGGATAGTTCCACCCGCACATGTGGAAAAATGGCGAAAAAGGCTTGCAACTTTATTATTTGACGTCCGATTGACCTCAAAACTCATTTTCAAAGATCTTTGTTCGAATTCATTTAAGCAGCTAATGGGGGTCAAGGATTTGGTGGGTAAAGTTTTAGTTCAAATTAACTTTGAACGATCTTTATAAAAAGTTATTGAAGATCTAAGTTCTAAGCTTCCCAGGCGGAAATTGCGATTTAAAGATTTTTTGGAGTCCGTTTTAGGCCAAAATCAATAACTCTATCTCAATAAACCTAAAGTCTAAAAAAATTGAAAACATCAAAATTAAGCTAGAAATTGCAGACATTCGTTAAGAAGATATCTATCATTCGCTAACACAAGAACGCGAGTCTGCCCGACTTGAAACTACCCTGCACCACTCAGTCAATGTAATATTTTTGCTTACAGCTCATAAGACTTGTCGAGTTTTAAGGTTTTGCGAGTATAATAAAACGTGAAATACTTCTAATTTCTGCATACTCTATTATCATTATTTTGGAGATGCCACGAACAATCGAGAAAAATATGATAAGCGCATCTTGCATGTGGTACATGTATATATATATATATATATATATATATTTTTTTTTTTTTGTAATTTCCGAGACCGACGCAATTACTTGAAGTCTATACATAATTAATGGGGTATACACACCTTCTTCTGCCACTTGCAGAAAACCATTATACCCACTTAACCTCCTTTCAATAAGTACAGGGTATAAAAAAAAATGCAGTTATCTACCGATAGTTGCAATGCCAGCTAAATGATATAGTAGATAAAAACCTTCTGTAAAGGTAATAAAAAGGACAGACATGGTAATCCAGAATATGGATTTAGTTTTCAAAATGTATTTGTATTTGTTTTTTAGGCAGTGCTTGAGTCGGAAAAGTATTCTTCACATTTGCCTCAAAGGCTTACTGCTAAAACTACATCTGAAAACCTGCAGCACTACTTGAGGAGAGCCCTGGGCGAAACTCGGGCGTGTTTCTGTTTGCGTGTGTGTGAAATGAAATGGAAAGTGTCTTAGCTGGCAGCTGAGCTCGACAATCTGCCAAAGTTCAGCCGTGTGTCAGCTGTCGCCCATCAATTGTTAATGTCACAGACACACAGCGTGCGGCAAGGCGGCAAGGCGGCAAGGCGGCAAGGACGGAGAAGGATGAGCAAGACTTGGTCGGCCTCCAAGCGCTACTCAGCATGGTAGCCGCAACTTGGAGTCATTTTTGCTGTTTAACTGTCGTTTTTCGCGCGCTTTTCAATTTTTAATTGGGATTTCTGCTGCTGCTGCTGCTGAGTTGTTTGTGGAACGCCTTTATACGGCATCCTTGACAGCTTTCACCCCCGCAGACGCCGTGGTCTGTTGACTTACTCGGTTCGCTCCGGTGCGTTTTGGCAGCAACGTCTTATGGTTAGTCGCCGTCAGGTCGGCGTCATCGCCACGTGGTTGTAAAATGCGCTTTTGAATACACATACATACATACTACAATACACAGTGTGCAATGGAAGTGGAAAATGTGGTTTTTTATTCGAGCGCGCCGCGACTGCGCTGGCTGTGCTCCTTTGGGGTTCGACATATTTACTGATTTTTCGTGGTTTTTTGCTTTCCTGACACGGGTACGACGGCAATCATTGTGACATTTTAATTGTTTATTTGCGCATGCGGCAGCTCCGACTCCGGGGCAGAATCCTGCAACTTCTCCGACTCCGGCTACGTCTCCGGCTCCAGTTTTGTTTATTTAAGTGCTTGCCAGTTGGCTGGAATGGCTGAGGTAATTGTTTTGAAGTTTCATATTTTGACAAAAGATTTGCGGGTGAGGAGTTTGGTTTATGGCATGGTCCCATTCGGATTTCAAAAGGGCTCTCTGGCTTCTCTCTCTGGCAATATATTTGTGTACTTTGGTTAATGTAAATATTTGTTTTTATTGTCATTTGAAGTGCGTCTCAGTGCAGCTCATTTTTAACATTATTCACATATGCCACTCTAAGCATTTGCAAGAAGTAAAAGGTAGTGCACTTGAATGTCACAATCTTAATGAAGAATCAAATACAAAATCAAACTCATTAAACAAATTGTATACACTACATTTTACCACATAACGTTATATTAGAAGTAAACTACAAGTTAAATAGAAATTGTCTTGGTAAAAGGCTACAACATCAAATGCATATAGATATTCTATTATAGAAGCTAAATGTCAAGTTTGGTGACTCTAGTTCTAATTATTCACCAAAATTGCCCAAAAACAGGATGTCGATATCGATTTTCATTGATTGCTCGGTAACGGAGTAAGTTATCGATTATCGGAAACAAACTCGATCTGCGCGGGAACTAGGAGCACCTACATCTAAAGTTACAATTCTCTAGCTTTTATAGGTTCTGAGATCCTTGCGTTCATACATACGGACGGACGGACAGACAGTCGGACATGGCTAAATCGACTCGGCTATTGATGCTGATCAAGAATATATATACTTTATGGGGTCGGAGATGCTTCCTTCTGCCTGTTACGAACATTTGGATTTTGCACAAATACAATATACCCTTATACCCATTTTTAATGGGTTCAGGGTATAAAAATATAAGAAAATGTTAAACTTCCTTTAATGCACTCATCGGTGTAAATAGTCCGATCAAAACATAACTTTGTGTTTCTGTCTTTAAAAAAAGAAGTTTTTGTTTCAGTTTTGGGCGTATTGGTAGAAAGTATCCAACAAATGAAGGAAATTACAGATTTGAAACAAAAGAAAAGCTCTTCTTTAAAATATATAATCGAGGAAGATTTGTTTTATGTTTTACCTTGCCTGCATCTAGCGTCTGTATCTCTCTCGCCAATGTCATAATTTGAGTATCTCAGGGATCTCCGATTATATGTAGCCCTATCCTCCTTCCGACCGCCTTTCTGTCTGTATGACATATCGATCTCCGAGACACTTATTGATAAACACCTCCAATTCAGAAAGTTTTCAGGGTATGTAGCATACCATAAAAAATATTGTTGTATAAATCACAAGGCATATAATTGCGTTATATATGAACAGCTAGAATTTTTAATAATCGTTTCAAAGAATAAAATCTATTGAGCACCACTTTAGCCACTTCGGTAAAAAACAAAAAAAAAAATTAACTAAATGAAGTTGTAACAATTTAGAATCACAATTTCCACCACCAGCAGCAGCGGCAACAATACCAACCATTTGGGCAGTGCTCGGGACACCCTCGTTTGCGAGAAGTACCCAATCAAATATTTATGCCTAATAAGAGACGGCTGCACATATGGAACTTTATTAGATACAAATTCTTTGGATTTGCCTTACGGCTTTGAGGCAGTTAAACGCCGCCCAACTGCGCACGGTTATCATCTCTCGCCCGGACCCGGCTGTCGATGCTCATGTATTTACGCAAAAAAAGCGCGATGTCAACCATTTTAGGATAGTTGCTCTTGTTTTCTTTCTCTTTACTCTTTGGGTGCGACAAAGGGGTTGATACGTACGCACGGACGATGCCTTCGTTCCTGCTGAGGGCCCTAGACGATTTGTTGCAATTCTATACTGTATCGCCGTGTGTAGCCATTTTTGGAAGCAACTGCGCTCGGCTGGTGATCTCGTTGAACCGACTACCCCTAAGCTCAGGCACAGGCAGAGGCAGAGGCACAGGCAGTGGCAGAGGCAGAGGCGATTCAAGTGCCCAAAAGGTCTGTGACTATGTACCATATAGTGGGAACTTGCAGCGGGGTTCGCTCGTTTGAAAAACCCGCAATTAAGTATGCGTTTTTTTTTGTTGTATTCATTCACCGCCCCTGTTCCGGCTGCACGTTGTTGTCGATCCGTGTAACTTTTGTTTATTACGAGTAATTGCAGTTACTCTTACTCCAGCCATCTCTGTGTGCCTTTTGTGCGCTCCTTTTGCAGCTGCCTTCATTTCCACATGCTCTGCTCTTTTCCATTGATATTCCACGAGGCGAATGCTTAATATAGTTGTTACACCCGTGCCTCCTGCCATTCAATAGATTCTGGTTACGTTTCGAGGTGGAAGAACAAAATTCCTTTTAGGCCCATAAGGTTAAAGGGTATATACTGGGCCATTAGTAATTAAAATAAGGAATGAAGGGTATTTTTGGTACGCTGAATATTGAATACCCTTACTTAAGGATTTCCACTTCAGACCGATCGTTCCTATGGAGCAATAAGATACTCCTATATTTTGCCTGAAACAATAATATGAACCTAATAAATTGTTTAATTATAAATTTGCAATATAATATATTCGCAAATATAATATGAAAACAGTTGTTAATGCTCATCGCGGAGATTGTAATATCTGACTCTCATTGTAACTCTTGTCAGACATATTTTTGAGGTCATGTGGCTAGTCTCCACAATATTCGATTTATCAATATAGAATTGAATATATATAGAAAGAACCCTTGATTTTTGACCCTTGTGGAATAAACTGAAATCCTGGTGTGATAAATCTCCCCGCTTTAAGTAATCGTATAACTATACTGTAATACTTATTTATAAGTATGAAGCATACTCCACTAGGTTGACGATCTGGTTTCGGGTGCCTTGAAGCTTCTATTTTCGCTACTAAATCTTATATTACATTTTAAGCTATTGAGCAAGTAGATAGTATATGTCCTAGCTTGTATTAGTTTTAGTAATTCATGCATTTGAATTCGCGTAGAAACTAAATATCTTTCCACGTTTTTAAAGATATTGTTTGCTTTGCGCTTTGGTATATATTAACATTTCGAAGCGATTAGAATGAACATTGTTTTATACTTTAAGATATTTTCATCAATCAAACATTTAAATAAAATATTGTGAGCATCGATATCAAAAAGCTCTACAAGGTCAAGGAAAAGGATTTTTTCAACAAATTTTGAGGGATATAAACTTAACTAGGCTTTTAGTATGTGAGCACAATCTTTTAAACGTTAAATATTTCATTATATATATTCATTAAATATATATCGACAACTTCAAAATAGCCCTCCTTAGACCCTTTTCCACATTCTGCCTGCAAGAGTATTTAATCTTCGGTGTGTCGAAGGTGCTATGCCTCCGAACCATATGTACTCGGCGAATCTTTAAAATGGATACACATATAAATATATATATACGAGCTCCTCCCTGATTCATTTAATGAAGATTACGAACATGCAAGGTCTGGGGCACAAGCAACGCGTACAAGTGTAAGTCCGAGTCTTCAGGGCGAGTGGGGACTGTGGCTGCCTGTCGGCAAATTACGGCAAAGTAAATGTGAATTTATTTAGAGCGCAGCAATAGCAACAACGGGAATAACAAAACAATAAAGTGCTTTCTATCGAGAGTGCCCGACTAGCAGATACCCTGTGGATCTTGCTTCCCTTGCTACACAGCATACGAATTTTTAATTCTTGAATGTGTCTTTTAAGGATCTAAAAAGTAAGGATCGAAAGAAAGAAAAATTCTCTGTATAGAGTTATGCCCAACTCTTAAAAGGAAATTTTATATTAAGGAATTATTAATATTGGAGCGAATGTTAAAACCAAAAAAGTCCATATATCGCTTAAATTACAAGTCTCTAGCTATTCTAGTTTACACGCTCGACAAGATTATTCAGCCAGACAGCCAAATATATATATAAATATATATATATATATATATATATATATTATGGAGTCGGCGAAGCTTTCTTCTGCCTGTTACATACTTTTTCGCAAAATCATGTAACCCTTTTGAAGCATTTTCAATGGGTTAGGGTATAACAAGTTGCAAATTGTAAATTGCTGGGTTACCGTCGTCTTCTTCTTCCTCTTCTTCTGCATGCAGAGTTGCACATTTGAAGGCGAACAAAATGGCGTCGGCTCATTTGATTTGTGTGGCGTGTTAGATTCGCGCAATTCGCGTGCGGCGCTGATCATTTGGCGAGCGACAACAAATTGCTACCTTTAGTTTATCGCCGAGTATCTGCATCCATTATATGACTATGTACGAGATGCACAGATATGTGTATGTATGTACGGAAGGTGAGCTGCGTGTGTGTGTGTGTGTGTGTGAAGAAACAACCCTCAGTGCGTGTTATGCGTTATGGAGCGCATCTTTTGTAAATATTTGTACTGGGCATGTAAACAATTTAATAGGCTGTTAGTTGCTGTGTATTTTACAGATATGGAAAAACCGCCGTTCAGCGACCACTTGACAGCTGTTGCAATTTACGCTTGATCTAAATCAGAAATATGCCCTTGTATTTGGGTTTGAGCCTTCGGGGGGTTGTGCGCTGAGATTTTGTATCTTGTAGATGCCTAATTCATGTTATTTGTGCACAGCAAATAGTTTGTTTTGCGTTTGCCAAGCAGCAGGGCCCACTGTACTTCAGGGACTTCAATTGAAAATTACATCGTGAAATACTTGTGTACATATAAATGCAGCTTGTTTTGTGTTTGTTTAATTTAATGAGCCTTACACTTTTTGTGTGCTTTACAAATTGCTTGCAATGCCGTAAAGAGTTATTTTTGTTATTATTTATTGCGAGAGTCAAGTACATGCCAAAATGCGCTGATTATGCATAATTTTAAGGCTTTCACTTCTCATAGAGAGTCTAAGAAAGTCCTATCCTAGAGAAGTTGCATAGCATTAACTTTTCACTCGGCTACAAAGTACGACAGTTTTCGTATCGTCATTGAAATGTTGGGTATAGAACAATTTTTGAAAAATAAAAAAAGTAAATTGAATAACAACCCTTGCGGGGATCGAACCCGCGACCTTTGGATTAGAAGTCCAACGCGCTATCCGCTGCGCCAAAGGGTCCAATTGCCTGTTGTTGTCTTAACACCCCTCAATATGCTACGGCAAGAACATAATTTCGGTATCGTTACGAACCAGAAACAAGCTGAATAGACATATTAGAGCAGGCCAATAACTATTCTAATATCAATTCATTTGTAAACAAACCATTTAAACGAACACTCACTTTCAGCTTGGCAGAGAAACAGCTATTTAAATATGCGTATATATGTTGTTATTTATTTATAGAACTAAATTCGGTGGTTTACCTCCACGGTGTGCTCTAGTATAGATATAGATGAAACTATATATACGCAAAGCATAAATGTGCGACGCTGCACTGTTGCAGCAACAAATCGATGAAACTCTCAAGATCTGCTGGCATTGATTTCGCTAAAGGGTTTCAACTTATCCACAGCCTGGACAGTCTGGGTGAATCCGACGGGGCATTCAAGTGCTCAATTTGCCAGATTCTCATTCTCATTCTAATTTTCATTTTCATTTTTATTTGCATTTTCCGTGCTCGGTGGCGAGTTGCTTTTATCGCCGCTGCGATCTTCATGCGCTTTTGGCTGATACCCGGCCATTCAATGGAGAGCCCGGACCCATGGAGAGAGAGCTCAGGGTTGTTCACGAAAATATTTCGTGACTGGTCGCAATTACTCAACGCTTGTTGTTGTGTTGTGGCTGTTGCTACTTTCAGTTTGTTAACAAATTAATCAAATCGAACACCAGACTCGGCACTCGGGCCAAGTCCATGTCTAATAGAGTAATCGTCGAAATGTGAAAATGCCCCAAAGCCAACGTCAAAGTTTTTATCGCACTCTATCTTACGGCTTGCTTTTGGTAGTGTCCCCTTACAGGGAGTTTTCTCACTTTTCGCTGCGTGATTTATCTACTCCTTCCGACGTTTTTCCCGTTTTTCTTTTTTTGGACGGCTTGCTGTATCTATGTAGACCCGCCACCAGCCAGTGTCCGGGCAGATTATGCAAACATTTTTTTTTACGCAAATCGCACACTCGAAACGGATATTAAATTTTATTGCTCCTGTTGCCATGACTTTGACTTGGGTTGGAGTGTCGGGCTCCGGCTGTTCCATTGTTATGTTCATTGAGCATTCAAGTAGTTGCCTGGTCAATTAGCCTAGACTAATAGGAATGATAAGTATGTGCATTTGGAGTCTGCTGGTGGCAGGTGCTTCACGTGGAGGGGGGAAAGTTGGACTTGCATAGAAAGTGTTTGGCTTGGTGTAACAAATACTTCTGAGCATATTCAAAAGACTACGCTCTGTATTTTAAGCAATTTTCGTTTGCTTAGTGAGTACTTTAAATTTAAGACAATTTAGTCGTGTCAAATAGTAAAGACTAGCATGATGTTAATCAAAATTAATATGAATGCAATAGATACAAATTTACCTTTATATACAGGATTTTTCATATAGTATGAGATAGCTTCATCTAGCTTCCTTCAATGAACTGAAATATAGAAACAGCGGCAAATTCCATACTCTCTATACGTATAGTATAGAAGAATGTACCTCTGTTGCAGTTTCCCAGATCGAGGGACAGACTTTATGTGGTCGGATATGCTTCCTTTTGCCTGTTGCACACACATTAGCATACAAAATCCTCTCACTCATTTTCAACGCGCGCAGATATGCAAATGTGCGTTGATAAATTTAAAATGTAAATATCAACTATTTATGCCCTGAACTTATTGAAAATTGATAAAATACGTGAATACGAAGGTTGTGTAAACGCAATATGCAGAAGAAGACATCTCCTTCCGTTTGTCCTGACTGATTAGCTGATTGACTGATTGACTGATTGACTGGTGATCAACGTACATCCCATCCGTAAGAGCTTGTTATATAGAATTATAAAATCGCACGCTAAGGCAGGCTGTCCTCTCATAAGTATGGTAAAATCGCGAAAAACCTTTGAATGTAGCTTTTTAGGTTAATTGCCGATCGGTCTCAAGATTACTTTCAACGAACTTTGTTCAAATACATTTGAGGGGTGTTTCACACTCTTAGAGGTCAAAGATTATAAATTGTCCAGGCGAAAGAATTCTCCGGTTATATATAACACTTAAGGAACAAAATTTGGTAATGACTAGACCAGGATATACTCGCTTGTGGTTGAAATACATCGATCTCAAATATATCTAGCCCCGGTTTTAAACATGTTTCGATGAAGTCAATAGCGAGCTACAGCTTATTTTTATATCCTCCAAACCCCTTGAAAATGAAAATATCCCTAAAATATCTAAAATCTTTGAAGTACACTTTAAAGAGCGATCGGTCATTAACTAGAGAATTTCTTAAAGCATGTCCTAAACATATTGTGAAGCACGGTAAATAAGAACAACATACGCTTTATGAAGTTCATAGTTCACTTATGTTTTGTTTTTATTCAGGTTGTCTTCTAATCGAGCGCTTTCGACTGGAGCGAAGCTGCCTTAAGACAGTTCGCACAGTGCTCGCACTTCTATATCGTCTTAACTCTTGTTGAGGGTTATTTGGAATACCGCTGAATACTCTTAAGGAAGGTAAATGGCAAACTAAGCTGCAGCTGCTATTTTCCTCTTCTTCAATCCAATAAGATCGGGTGACTGCAATGCCTTCTGCAAATGTTATGCAGCAGTCGCTACGCCCCGTTTAGACAACGCCCTGTCCAAAACGCCTCCTTGAGAAACTGTCTCGGCCTCCGCCTCAGTCCCAATCTCGGCACGCGCTCAACAGGGAAGTTTGGTGCCGCAATTTGCACATGTTCCGTCATCAGGCAATCTAATTGCTACATATGCGACACTCACCAGGCCTACGCCTCCAAACGGAGCGCTTGGGCACGAGATTCGAGGTACCCTCGTGCTGCTGCCGCTTTTCTTCAACTGCTCTTGTTGCTGTTGTTGCTGTTGTTGTTGTTGTTGATCCTTCCGGTGGCTGTTGGCTGGCGGGAGACACAATGCGCCGGCTGAGCATCAAGACAGGAAGCAATGTGCGCTGTGGAACAATTGTTGGCTGAGATTTTGGTAGGCGCAGCTGCTGGGGCAGCTCTATCAGCTCTCCTTAAGTGGGCAGGAATAATCAAATGGTGGCTCGGTGTACTTGTTTACTGCTCGATCGTCAGCTCAGACTCGACGATTGTTGAAAACCGGTTCGGTCTTTTGGGCGTTACCTAGTCCTTGTCCTCGACTGACATTTGATTTTGCTGCTTTGCTTTTTAATTTCGCTTTCGGCAGCGGAAACGCTTTTTCTTCCCAAAGGCCAAGGCTCGCATATTTGTACGGTTGTTGACACGCGATCCTTGCCAAAGATACTCGCCGAGGCCGCGGCTGAGGCTTCGTCTTTGACGGA
Source organism: Drosophila novamexicana (assembly GCF_003285875.2). NCBI lineage: Eukaryota > Metazoa > Arthropoda > Insecta > Diptera > Drosophilidae > Drosophila > Drosophila novamexicana. The sequence goes on from NW_020824800.1 coordinate 58,669, forward strand.
TTCAGCGGTTGTATGTGGTACGTCTGGCGCGTGTGGCTGCTTCCGGTTAATTATATTCACGTATGTACATTTCCAAAATGTGCAAAAGCGAGCAACAAAACATGCCCTCGCCGCTTTGCGCTAGTCCCATGTAATTGAAAGCGAAATTTTATGCTTTCATTTGTTCGCTTCGTTCCATATTAAATTAAATGCATATGCTTTGGCTGACTGCATTGTGTACTGCCTACCGGTGCTCGCATCTCGATGTCCTGGCATTGGCTTTGTGCTCCAGCGTATGCTGTCACTTCCTTTTTTTGTCGGTTGTCCCTCGCTTTGTGTGTCTTTCATTTGAGCTCTATGAAACCTGAACAACTGCTCATTAATTGTGTGTCGGCCCTGGATGCTTTACTCTTGCCGTTATCGCCCTAATCACCGACTTCGCATTACACTTTGACTCGTGCCAGCTTTGGCATCACATTGTAATTCCCAGAAACGAATCCTACCTCAAAACGAAAGAGATTCGAGCTAATGCTTAACCTGAATTGACTTTAAGCAAGAACCGTTACTGACAGACTACTCTGTCATATAGCTTCAATAGAAACACTCGGTGGGAAGTTCAAGTTCAAGTTTACTTTTAAAGAAGGGAAATTGTGGATTAAAAATGGGTCAAGCTTCTAGTTGAAAGCTTATTTTTAGAGTTCTACATTGGTAAGATATTAAGACATTAAATACGTGTTTTATCGATTTCGTACTTGTTTTTATTCCGATCGACTTTAGACTTATTTGTAAATGTTAGAGTTAAATCTATATAATATAATATTTAGTTCATATTTAGTTCAGCTATTGAGATTTTGTTTTATTTGAAAATTGTTATCAGAGTAGTAGATATTTCTTCTTCTTTGTGATCAACAGGGAAATAACGTGTTGTCCGCTTTTGCGCTTTTGGGATATGCTCGTGTAATATGCTTTAACTTATTTGTTAAAGAACAATTTATTTCATGTAATAAAATTCATTTTAGCGTCAGTTAGAATGGTTGAAAATAATGCCAATGTTAGTGTAGAAGTTGCTGAGACGGCTTTATTAACCTGGTTCGAGTTTCTCCGCCGGTGTCTAAATTTTCCACATAAATAAAATGTAAAAGGCTTTTTAGATGCATCTGTAAAATGTATGCAAAAGTTGAAGACATATCTATGTTTATAAAATGTGTGACAGTTTTTAAATTGCAACATTCCCAAAAGTGAGTTACAATTTGATTGACATTTGCTTATGTCTTGGCCAAGTAGGCATAGCTTTTTCTAGTAGGCAACACCACATATGTATGTCAATTGAATTTTATTTGCAAAAAGTAGGTTGTATAAACTTAACTACATTTGTCCAAAAAATGCTTTCCCACAGATTTGTTATTTGTAACAATAGGCGGGTTGCCCTACTTATATAATATATATATGTAATTGAAGTGAATTGGCTAGAATCACGCTCCCGAGCTTAAGCCCCCTTCATTGCCTACTTATCGAGGCCAATGAATTTCTCACCCGCATTTCAAAAGTACACACATTCAATGAACAACAAAATATAACTCTTCCAAGCTGATTAGCATAGGGATATGAACAGCTCGAAAAGTGTGAGGAAAATTGTGCCGCTTGTCGCGCTACTTCCTGTTATAAAAAGCAACAACAGGCAACATTAACACTTCCGGGTGACAAATGCCTCGCGCCTCTTGCAAGGGTTGAGAGTCCTTAACAACCTGCAAACAGGACAAGTCAAACGGTCCAAGCCCAAAACGCGTGTCGACGTTTCTGTCGGGGCCCGAGGACATTATTATGATCATGATTAGTGCTCAGTTCCCAGCCCAATTTCAGACCACCCCGGCAAAGGAACTGCGGTTAAGCGTATTACGCAACATTATGACATTCACCTACAACAAATATGTGACACGCGACCGAGACGCCAAACGGGCAATACAATTATAATTGCAACAAATTGAACGACGCTCCCGGCACGCGTCCTATTAGCTCATCTTCCGGTAGTCATCCTCACTCGGAGACAAAGGGAATGTCGGCTAGAAACGCCCATCGAAGTGGGTTGGGTCTATGTCCGGCTTGCTGCTGTCTGTTGTTTGCTTTGTCTGTTCTTGAAAATTGCTTTTCCTCTAGTCTGCGTGTTTTACATACCCTGTTGCCAAAGTGGACGGACGGGTATGATACAATATCAATATGCTTATGTTATTATATAGAAAATTTCAAAATTATTAGCCATTCAGTAAATATATATATTAAAGCTAGAATAAGTTAAGCGGCGTTGCCTGGTTCAAACTTTACACATCGAAAGCTGCCCAAAAAATCTATTTTGAAACTTGCCATGAATACAAATAACAGCAGTAAAATTAACCAAATTCAAAGAAAAACTTCATTTAATTTTGCCAACATCCATTTACTTTGCTTTTACCATGTGAATAGTATAAAATTTGAGCCAGCGACCTTAAGCCATTAGTTCGACGCTCAAATTTTTATGCACAGCTCGAGACAGGGCATCATACAGTCTACCCTGCGAGTGGTCTGCGTGTGTTATGTACTTTTGTATGTTTAAGTGTTGCCGTATTTTTTCTGCGGCTGATTTATTGGCTTTTACTTATTTCCGGTCACGTCTATTGGCGTATTGTTGGTTGCGTACATTGGGTGGTCGGGCGGATCGCCACAATGATGTTTAAGTAGTTATTATAAGCCTGTTGGTGACACATTTTGGTGGCTTTTCGACATCGACTTGAACTTAACCGTAAACAGGAACTGATGTCCTTATCTAAATGACTAGAAAGTATACTTAAACTGTATTTAAATGTAGTATATTAACAGATGAGCAAGTGCTATTGTGAAATCGATGGCAAAGTCTATGAATATTCCCCTGAGTTGGTCATGAGAGAGTTTTTATGTGTATTCTCTCCTTACATTGAGATTAAAATGTAGTGGGTTATTTAGAATATTCTTCCTTTCGTCTGTCTGGCTGTCTTTAGAAACATAACTTGTTCAAACTAAGCATAAAGTCTTAAGCATAAAGTCAAGATGACAAACGGATCCGAATATTGTTTGAATGGAGGCGTGGAAAATCGGAAAAATCGATATTTGTACCTAATCTTCTAAGATAACTGATGTATAAAAAGAAATAATTTGATGTGTTTACTTATCGTATATTGCCAAAATATTATTCTACAAATAAATCCATTAGACGAGTCCTAGAGTCTGCATATGGTATATAATGTTTGGTATGCCATAATCCGATCGGTAAGTTTCAAAAACTATCAGAAATTAATAAAAATTTTAATGCTCTTTGATTGTATTAGAGATATTACTCTATTTCCATTTAAAGTAAGGTACATGGTATCTTCTAGTCGGACACTCTCAACACAGCAGTTTCATCGGGCGGTAGTCTTAGACTCATGGTAATTATATTAGACAACTATTGTGGATTTTCTTGGATTTGTTCAGGCGCAAACCGCAGCTGTTGGTCAACCGCTGCAACCGAAGGCAATTAGCAACTTATCATCGATTGGGTTGCACAATGGGAAAAGATTTGGCAAATTGCAGGGCATCTCTGGCGGTCCACAGGAGCACTCTTGTTTATAATAATTTATCATCCACATTTTACTAATTTCGGTTTTGGCCCGGAAAACTATTTATTTTCTGTTTATAAACGAAACACGTCAAAATACTGTCAGCTCATTTTCCTAGCTGCACTTGTGGCCAATTGTTTGGCGGGCAGAGTGAAAGATGTTTTTTCGGCTTTGATCCAACCCGACATTCGGTTTGCTACCTAAATGTAGAAGCAGCAGGATCAGGATGATGCTCTTAGTTCCTAAGATACCCATTGTGTTTGTCGGCAGGGTAATGATGGGATTGGGCATAGCTTCACAAAAGGATTAAATGTGTAGTTTGACATGATTAGTTGCTTAATTGAGCCAAAATGCATGCACAGCTTATAAAATATTTGCCTTAAATATTTTGGTTAAATTATGAAAGGGTACACACTTGTTTAGCCGCTAGAAGAATAAAGGATACGAGCTGGTGGCAGACTTGACAGAAAGCGTGTTTGATGAGCCCTGCCGCAAGGCATGGGAAAAAGAATAAAATCAGCTCAATATTTGGGTATCATTTCATGTTAATCGCAATCCGAGCTGCAGGTCTAAAAAGAATACAATTTTGGGAGTTCGGCTTATGGTTTGCAGAAAATCTATGTATCTTAGTTGCTTTATGCCAACATTAGGTTTAACTTTTGTTATACCCTTGCAGAGGGCATTTAATTTCGTCATGAAATGTGTAACGCGAGCAAGGAGTTATGTCCGATCCCATAAAGTATATACATATATTCTTGATCAAAATCAACTGCCGAGTTCTTATATGTTCGACTGTCCGACTGTCCGACTGTCTGCCTCTATACGAACTAGTCTCTCAGTTATCAAGCTATCGGCTTGAAACTTTGCATAGGTTCGATATTCTGCTCATCATTTTATTACATGAGCAAGATTTTCCAAGATATATTTATTGAACTCAGCATTTACGATCCACACTATTCTCAAATATCTGCAAAAGGGAAATGTCTGCAAGGGTATCAAATCTTTAGCGTGTCGAAAATATTCTTTTTTAATTCGTTATTTTATTTTTTTAATGCTTACATTTAGCAGTAGATCAGTAAAACGAATAAATTTAATGTTTTCATTATGCTCAATTAAATTTGATTTAACCTCAAGCTTGACAGCATTCAAAATCTGGCGAAAACAATTGATGGAAAGTATATATTACATTTTCAAATATTAGCCGTACAATATTGATATATATTTGTTTATCAAAAGCCAGTTTAAGCCTAAGATTTCAAGAAATAAACATGGGATTCAGCAATCTAAGGGCTTAGCTGGAGCTGCCTCAAACATTATCGATTTGCTTGAAAAGAATTATTGTTCTTAGCAGAGATAATTGATGTTTTCGATCATGGTCGTAGCGAGCCTCCTGCCATAAATCCACTTAACAGTCCCCAAGCTGAAGGACTCCCCGTCCTGCACAAATCTTCTCACTCAATTTGGCAAATAAATAATTTTGGCCATGCAGCAAAGTCTACCGTTGAACGATGTCAAACGTTTAATTTTTCTCGCTAAGCCACAATTTCCGGTAACGCCTACCAAAAACCACCACAACGCCCCCTCCATGACCGCAGGACGACAGTCGACAGTCGACAGTACATCACATCAAGAGTTGCTGTCAAAACGCATGCATTACAATATGACAGGGAAGGGTCTGGGTGAATAAATGCCAAAGTACGCATGGAAAGCCAATTAGGAAAAAATAAATCACGCGTCATGTGTGCGATTTCTTGGCAGGACCGCCTCGCCCATAGATCCCAGCTATTCACAGTGTGTGTGGGTATGTGTGTGTGTGTGTGTGTGTAGCAAACAAAGCAACTAGAGCCAGAAGCAGATCCACATGCAGCTGCCCCACTCCATATCGAAAGCCAACCACCCCGCATCCAGTTCACAGCTTGCTGAAGAATCTGAACAAGTGCCAAAAGCTGATTTCACTGTAATTACAATTCACACTCGCAGCATATTCGAGACCGGGAAAGTCGGGGAATATCCCCGTAAATGTGTTCTTTTTGTTTGGTAGCACTTAAGCAACGCCCCCACCAACCCACCCACAACCCAAAGCCCAACACACTCTCATCCAAAAAGGGACAGAAGAGAACAGAACAAACTTTTTGTGTGCCAGTTGATGATGGCGATGAGCAGGAAAACCCACAAACAGACACACCTACTAACCGACAGTAAGCAGAGAACTCTTTCAGTGGATGGCCTGGCCCTTTGGGTGGTTGGGTGGTTGGGTGGCTCTGTTCGCGGTGAACGCGTGTCAAGCCTACCACTAAGTAAACAAAGACCCAGCCCTGCCTGGCAGGGCTAGCAATAGAAATGTCACAAACAAACCGATTAAACAAGTACTTTTCAAACAAAACACTACGGCAAAAAAAGCCGCCCACTGCCTGCAAAAAGTTTGAGCTAAGACATGACCGAGGGTTGACAAAGTTTAGACATCGAGCAACCCTTTAAGCCTGAGATCAATAAATTTGCCCAAAGTGGGCGACTTTTCAGTGCGGCCTTTAAAATGTATATTTCCATAAGTTTCTGGTCACGCGACTGCTTTGTCCCAATTTCATCTACTCGCAAAATTATGTTAATGCGCCTTAAGCCTATTAGTGTCAATTAAATAGTATTTCACTGCATTTCATTCCAATGTTTTTTGTGTCTGGGTGTGAAGGGCTTACCAATGGGGCTCTCATTCCCAGCTACCAAATGTCAAATGCAATAAGTTTTCGCCCGTGATGCGATTAGTCGGTCAACAGGTTAGCCGATGCTCTGGATCGACTCACTGAAAGTTCCCACACAACAATGTGGATCTGTTTCGGTTCACGGCTCGAATCCTGTTTGCTACATCTATGAACTCAGAGTTTGGTCCAATTAAATTTGTTATCACATATGTGTCATCGCTTTTAGTATCTTATATTATCTAATGATTAATGAGAAATTAGACTACCGTAGTCAAATACAAATATGATATGTGATTTTGGGAGATCTTTAAAGATTTTAATTGAAGCAAATCCTTAGCTCTGTATTGGGTTCTGCTCTACTAAGCCACTAAAACAATTTACGGTTCGCACCTTGGACATATCACCTGCTCGAAGTCCACAAAAATTAACCTTAAAATTGAAGATTTACACCTCGAAGCCCAGTTCGGCATAAACCTATGTGTAATCATAGAAACTGCAGTTTCCGGTGAAAAACGTAAAATCAAAGAGATGTCCAACAATGAGAACTTTTCGCCCAGTTACTTGCATAATCTGCTGTAAGCCCATGGCGATTACAAGGCATTGTATAAGAACGGGCAGTGTATTCATGAGATACATGGGCACGGACATGCAAAGCGAAGCGAAGCCATGTGAGCTACTGACCCAGCAAAGTACACATAATGCCGAGTGCCCAACGGTGACCACAATGGCGTTCCATACTCGAGGGAAACTCAACAGCTGCTCTCGTGGACAGCCCGTACAGATGGGTGGCTGAGTGGCGTGGGCGTCTGTGTCCGGGCAACAAATATCCGTTTTGCAAATGAAACAATTGCGGTGTTTGACCAATTTCACAATTGATGTAATCCTGTAAATCGCTATATTAGCGACGACGACGACGACGACAAGGATGAGGAGCGAGAACGGGAACGGGAACGGGAACGAGAACGGGCGCTGGCATTGTTACGATTGTGAAATTGAAATGTTTTGAGTTCATTGAAGAGTAAACGAACACATAATTTGTGTTAGACCCGAAGGTTTATAATAATATTTTGCTAACCTTCTTTTCGCTTGTAAAAGTTCAAAAAGATTTCGCCCGCTCTTTGTAGGCATTTGGCGATTACCGACACAGATTAAGGGATGTTCGCCAGCATCAGTCTGCTCTGAGGCTTGGCTGTCCCACAATCGGCTTTTGCGCATGCGCGGCAGGTTCCTTTCGTTTCGTCGTCCTTTCGTCCTTTCGTCTATTTGTCCTGTTGTCCGGTCCTCTCATTGCCAATTCATACGATGGCAATTAGACGAGTTTTCGCTTTTGTTTTTTTTTTTTTTCAGCCCGTAGACATATTTCGGGCATTTATGCCTCTGATCCTCTCTATCCCTAAATCTGTGCACTCGAACATGCGTCCGTAGCTTCATAGTCTTCTAGTCCCGATTCTCCCCGATTTGCCCATTGTGTCGCGTGTATTTGGCGCGTTTAAATAGATTAACCGCCTTGCAATTTGCTTGAATCGTATCTCAGATTGTAGCAACAGCTACCTACAACTTTGTATCCGAGCGTTGACTCAGGTTTGCGTGCATTCTCATCTGCCTGCTGCAACTACACTCAGTTCCTTCCCTGGCTACTCCGCTTGTCTGTCTTAGATTTGCCTGGGATACAATTAGCTGTGGTCGTCTTTGTTTGCTGTCTTAATCTTTAGTAAATTAGTTCATTAAGAGGTTAATTCTTCACAACACCCACAAATTGTTCCCGAAATGAATAGGAACTGCAGTGGTTCTCACTCTTCTGCTATTGGCCAATAGCCCTGTCAATACTTGTATATGTACTACTGATGACCATTATAGAATGGAATCGTTTGTGGGCTTAGCCCTACTATATTGATACATTAGCGCTTAAGCCACAGTAAAATCTGTATATAAGTCTACTATGTACTTGGAATATCTCTAACTACATTTATCCTTAAGTCGTGATCAACATTTAGCTCACTCAAGATGCTATTCATCCATTTCGAATTCATGCTCTAAATTAGTCATTAACTTGTCATTAATATTAACTAAATTTGTATGTATTTGATCTAATAAGTAGGACTACATTGAAAATCTTTAGGAACTTACTTGCTTTGGATCCTGTATTGCAGGATCTGCTTAACAAGATTAAATGAATAATTTAAAAGGACGCGCTAAATGAAAATAATATCTTCTATTAATAATAATATTTTTAAGCTTTGCCGCTCTTTTTCCACATCTTCTAATCAAAATCCTGCGCACATTTTCGCAGTGGGTTCCTAGTTGCCTTCAAACATACCATGAACTCTGACAACCTTGCTTGAACACGCGCACTTGTCCCACGTCATAAGCTCTGTGTTTGCACAACACCGTGAGCACTCTCTCCATTGGGTCAACTCAAGATTGGCAACAACGTAAGGAGAAGTAAGTTGGAGTGGGGGCCGGCATCGAGATACTCTGTTGCTCCACAACACACCCAGCTGAGTTTCTTCTTTCCCGCATCCTTGAAAGACTAAGCTGTTTCAGTTTTATTTATGCTAATTTTAGAAAATGATCCTGTTAAATCTGTAACTATTTTTTTAAAAGATTTTTGTGAAAGTTCCTCTTCCCAACTTAAAGACTCAGAGCTCTACATTGTAAGATAATAGTTACATCATTTATGCATCTATGTGAAAGAGTTTGAATTATTTCGAATTTGATGAGTTAGAAAGCGGGAGCTCAAGGGTAATATGCATTTTGTGGCATACGGATTTGCTTAGATACTGACCAATAATATAAGTATATACCCAATGGCAGGATAGGCATCGTAAGTTCTGCCTGTTACTCGCACTCGCATGAATCCATTATACCCTTTTTTGTACGGGCACAGGGTAAAAAAACAAAAAATTGCACATTTAACGCTGCACTAAAAAATGACGAGTCGACTTTCAACATCAGCAAACAAACTGGACATTCACATGTGCAGAACCAACAAAATGACAAATGAAAAGCTTGCTGATGCCTATTGCCTGCTGACTCCTCCAGGGCTCAGTCCGGTCGTGCACCACGTTTCTCTCCGGAATGGCCTGCGCCTGGTCACAAAGGCCGTGTAAACATGGCACACACATACACATACCACACAAACACCAAATGGGCGGGCAAACTCTGATTATGCTAACTTTCAATGCAAAGCTGTTGCAGGATAGACTGCGGCAGGACATGAAGGTTGAGTGGCGGCTATGTGAGCAGGGTAAAGGGGAAAGCACTGAGTAAATTGCAAACACAAGTGCAAAACCTGAAAAAAAAAACAACAGTTGCTCACTCGAGAGTACAAGACTAGAGATACCTTGTAGCCAGTTTCGAGCTGGTGTTAGAAATAAGACTGCTTGCCACGCACTTTGTCCTGTGGCTGTACTGCTTGATGTTATTTGGATCAGAGAACAGAATAAGTATTCAAATGCGTGTGAACCAGATCCCAAGACTCTTTAAAATAAATGCGTGCTTTACAGTTTTGGGGCTACGAATGGACGAACATGTTGATGCTGATCAATAACTGCACTTTATAAGGCCGAATATCTCTTCCTCTATCCATTCAATATTTTACCGTGTATTCATTCAAATGTTAACCCGAAATTTGAAGTGTGGCTTTTCGGATGGCTTTTCACTCTTCAAACGCCTGGCAATCCGTATGGAGTCGCGATTGTAGCCCCTTTAAACATTTTGAATAGGTTAAGATTCAACTCCAGAGTGGCCGACTTGGAGGATACCCTGCTGCCCAAATATGCATTAAAATTAATTAGCATACAAACATTATTATATATATATTCCTTCATCCGCCAATTATGATAAATTAATTTGTAAATAACTCCTTGTGCATTGTTCGAATAACATAACATTTTTAGCGACTTTTAATTATTCCTTGAGCAATGAGGTTTATTTTTATGGAGTAACGGGAAAAGATATCCAATCTTGAAGTTAAAGAACATACATGACTCTAAAATTCATGAACTTTGGAATATACTTAATCAAGTAAAAACACTTGAATCGAGTGAGCTCGACTACAACATCCACTGTACCTTATGTCATATTTAATACGCTTTCAATGCCTTAATTTATAAAATATAGCCCAATGCATAGTCCAGTAGCATTCCAAGTTTTGCTCCTGTACTTGCATATATGTAGCTTTCGTATGTGTCCTGAATTTAAGCATTTGCAGAGACATGTTGTTGAATGGCCCAGGTTCAGTTTAGTTCAATTATTGTAATGTGCCGAGTATTAGGGACAATTTGACTGGCCCCGTTTATTTGCGCATGTAGTTCAGCGACGTTTAAATTATAAAGCAACAGAATGGCGGCTGCGAGTTTGTCGTCATTGTCGTCATTCTGCTTGACAGTTGGTCTGGTCTGTTTATTTCTTGGCCTTTCCGTCTCCCCGAAGAGTTGTGCTTTTGGATGTACAAGTTGCTCAACTGCAGCGGAGCTGCGCTTTGACAGTAAAGGCAGCGAGGATTCAACGCCGTGGACGAAGTCGAGGCAAACTCCAAGAGCAAACAAAATCAAGAATGTCGCGTCGTGCTGTGCGATATCATCAAAATGAATATAAGATTATATTTGCCAAGTCGGGGCGACGGAGCAGTAGACATCTGGAGACTCCACGTTTTAAAAGTGGGCGCAGGCGGAACTTGCACCCGGCTGATGGCGGAGGACGCCATTGCCATTATCCGGCGGCAGAGTCGAGGTGAAAGATGTGCAAACAAAGACACTGATAAAACGAAATGCCAAACGGCAATTGAAATGCATAACAAAGCCATGCACACTGCAGGATTGGAGATGGGAAGATGGTGAGCTGGAGACGGAGACGGAGACAGAGACAGAGACTGAGCCCAGAACCTGGGAATGGGCTCGTTGGACAAGTGAAAGAGGCGACGTCAACTCTTTCGAGTGGGCGACCAGAGGCGCTGCCATTTCGGTGTCTGGCTGCGCTTCTTGCAGATGCTTGCCGAATCCGCCGGGGGCGAAGGGAGCTCAAATCAAGTGTGAACAGAATACGGCCAAGTTTTGGCTGCCACTTTGCGTGGCCGCTTGAGAGAGGTGCGTCGGCTCGTAGGGGCGCGGCGGGTGACGGGCACGTTACCCAAGGCAACACTCACCCATAAGAAGACAGCCTCTACTACCATCTCTCTCGTTCACTCTCTCTCTCACTCACTCACTCGTGCAGAGAAATATTTTAGGGGCGGGCTCTGCGCTCGCTCTCTGTAAATTATTCCGATTCGACATTTTGTGTGAAATTCATAAAGCGGTTGACGTCGCTGCCGCTGCAGGCGTCGACGCTAACAGCAACAGTAACGTGAATGCTGTTGTCCCATCCAATCTGAACGTCATCATGATGTTGCCGTAGTCCTTTTGCCTGCTATGTCCTGGCCAGCCGCAGCCCTCGCATGCCATCTCTTTCGCAATCGCACGAACCAAAGACAGTGCCCGGAACGCGTTTAAGGGTGGTTTTCCGCACCCCTCGCGCTCAGGAGTTTGCTCAGTTAACAGGCCCAGTCACAGTCACAGCAGAGTCCCCTCGTCGAGTCGGCAGAGTCCTTTTCATAATTCTTAAGGCCACACTGCCTCGTGTTTGCTTTCATTCCGCTTCGGTCGCTGAGTCTGTGCGGAACGTTAACCATCGCGTTAGTGCCAAAAATAAACTAAAAAAAACAACACAATTAAATAAGGAATAAACTTATAAACTCTCGGAACGAACGAAGTTTTAACCAGTCGACAAGTGCACAGGGCTGAAAAATAAATAAACAAAACGAGAATATATACATTTGTGCTGGTGAAACGTGAATAAATATATCATATTATATTCAGAGCAGGGCACACAAATTGGATACGATTGGGCAGCGCCTAAATATGGTTTACTTTGTACGTACCTCAGTCTTATTTCTTGATAATATAGTAGCTAAAAGTTGCGATGTGTCGCATTTAATAAGATAACTTTAAATTGTTTATGCATGGAATGCATTATTTAACAACATTTGTTCTTGGGAAATATTTGGATTTTTAGCTGTGTGGAATATTGTAATATCTGTAGAAATCGGAAAATATTATTCGCATAATCGTTTATGAAACAATTTTAGTTATTTATAATTATTCAAAACAATATGTTTGCGAAGCACCAAGTATTACATGTATTACGTGTAGATTAGTTGGATTTGAAGTAATCAATTATGGTGAATGTTGGTCAACCTATTCGGTGGGAACCCGTATGTGGGAAGGGTCTGTGCTTGAGTTTCAAGGGGCCACTGGAAAACTTATATTAGTCCGCAAAAGTTTAGTAAAGCAAGTGTCAAGATCCAATTGAGCAAGGGCGAGGGTTAAAACTAGGCCGCCCCCATAGGGCAAGTCTTAATGGAATTAATGGCACTTGAAGTCGGGCAATCCACAACACTATTATTCCCAGCTCCAGCTCCATATGCAAGCTACTTACTGAAGCGTCAAATAAAGTTAATTAAAAACGGCAGTCGCATGCATCGACGCCTGGCAAGGAACGGGCACGGGAACCCGCAAGGCTGAGGCCCGGGTTGAGCCGAAACCCAAAACGGATGTCGCGCATTATGCACACTCGAGAGAGCAGGCGTGGAGATGGCGACCGTGTGTAGCTTGGAGATGGTAGACCTTACACTTGCATCCAAGTGTAAACAATTTAATGAGGAGCAAATAAAAGCAGCGCAAGACCCGCGCCAAAAATATGCTGAGAACGCGACTCTCCGAGCATGTGTGTGCAAGTTTGTGTTATGATTGATTTAGCCGAAGCGATTTATGGCAATATGCTGTCAGAGAGGTGATCTGGTCCCTGGCGACTTGGTGACTTGGTGGCCATTGTTCTGGGCTAGTCGAGCGTGGTTAAAGCACGGGTTAAGAATCAAGCAAGCCCACAATCAATAAGCGGACCTATTAAAATTCTATAGGGTATTTTGCATAATTTTTACATGGCTGCGGTTTTGTTTTAATTGCGACCCGCTGACTGGGCAGCCACAAAGAGTGTGTCCTCCCGTTGAGCTTTGGAGGAACGGGCACGGGCACGGGAACGGGAACGGTTGGGAATAAAATTGGGATTGGGAGTGAGAATGGGGTTAGAGGCATGCAACGCCCCTGCGACGATGCTGCGTTTGTTTGTATTGCTTTAGATTTGCCTTTTCACTTGACTGAGCAGCTTGTAAGGCGGCTGCCAACAATGGGGCGTATGCTCGATATTAATTGATGACCCGTTGCTTATTTGCATACACGACTAACTGAATGCCTTTGTTTCTTCTCTGCAGAGTCCGCGTGGCATGCAACCGTGTAGTCCATCGGGTGTTGTCGCTATGATGCCGCCATCGAAAAGTCCCATCATGGAAACCGCCGCCAGTGATGGCAATCAAGCTAGCAGCGATGCCAAGCGCTCGTGTCCACTTAAGTTCTCCATTGCCAAGATCATGGAGCCGGACAACAAGCAGGCAGCGCCGCCCTCTCTTTCCTCGCTGCAACAACAACAACAACAAGAACAGCTAAATCAGCAACAGTCTGAGGAACATGCTCTGCTGGAGGAGGAACCACGTAACCCGGATACGTACGCGGATTCGGAGCGCTCATGCAGCCCCATTGAGGTAACGGGCGATGAGGAGCCGGCAGCTATGACGGCTATCAACTACGACTCGGCCTTCAAGAAATATGTGCCCGGATCAAGCTTGAGCTCCGCCACAGCTTCTGGCTCAGCCTCGGCCAGCGCTGTGCAGCAGTTTGTCAGCACGCGGCATCAGGAACTGCTGTCGCAGTATCCCCTGCTCTACTATGCGCCCAACCAGCTGATGTGCGCCGCTGCCGCCGCCCAGTACGCGGCTCTGACTGCCCAGCAGCAGACGCTGGCCAGCGCGGCGCACATCAGTAGCTTCACAGCCTCCCTCAACGCCACGCTGCATCATTCGCAGACGCTGCGTCGCAACTTGGGTCATCCACTGGCGGCAGCTGCCGCTGCTGCTGCAGTGGCTCAGTCCCAGTCTCAACAGCAGCCATTGGCACCGCAGCAGAGCCTGGAGAAGTCTCCTATCCGGGCTCCACATGTGCCCCAGCATGCCAGCCTGAAGCGCAAGCGCTCGCCCCAAGGCGACGTAACAACGCCGCCATTGACATTGCCGTTGCCGTTGCCGCCGCCAGTTGGAACATCGTCGCATTTGTCTGTGGCACGGTCGCGGTCGCCGTCGCCGCACGGCTCGATGGAGGACAGCAGCCCGGGCTCGGCCAATGGGGGCAAGCCGAAGACCTTCTCGTGCTTGGAGTGCGGCAAGGTTTTCAATGCGCACTACAACCTAACACGGCATATGCCGGTGCATACGGGCGCCCGGCCATTTGTGTGCAAGGTGTGCGGCAAGGGTTTTCGGCAGGCGTCGACCCTGTGTCGCCACAAGATCATACACACCTCGGAGAAGCCGCACAAGTGCCAGACGTGCGGCAAGGCCTTTAATCGCAGCTCCACGCTGAACACGCACGCTCGCATCCATGCCGGCTATAAGCCATTTGTGTGCGAGTACTGCGGCAAGGGATTCCACCAGAAGGGCAACTACAAGAACCACAAGCTGACCCACAGCGGCGAGAAGGCGTACAAGTGCAACATTTGCAACAAGGCGTTCCACCAGATCTACAATCTCACCTTCCACATGCACACACACAACGACAAAAAGCCGTACACGTGCCGGGTCTGCGCCAAAGGCTTTTGCCGCAACTTCGACCTGAAGAAGCACATGCGCAAGCTGCATGAGCTCGGCGGAGATGGCCTCGACGATGATCTGCCGCCGGCCTACGAGCGGCGCCGTGAGTACACCAGACGCGAGCCGCTCTCCAACTACAGCCAGGCCAGCCAGTTGACACCGGACTCCTCCTCCGGCAGCCTGTCGCCGCCCATCAACGTTACCACCCCGCCATTGTCCAGCGGCGAGGCCAGCAACTCGGCCTGGACGCGAACAGCCTACCAGGAGTCATCGGCGGCCAACGCGGCCAGCAGCCACTTTCCCCATCATCTGCAGGCGCCGCCAGGGGGCTTGCACGGCGATTACCCAGGCAGCTCCCCGTTTCTGCAGCTGGCTCATCCCGCGCAACAGCAGCACCAACAGCAACGCCTCACAGCTGCCGCCCTTGAGAATGTGCCCTTCATAGCCAAGGTATTTTGACAGAGATACTATGCGGAAAACCTCGCCAGTTGTACGGCAACGGCCACGGCATCGTCATCAGCATCAGTATCAGCGCCGGCGGCTGTGGTCACAAGTTCTTTGTCCAAAACATTGCCAACGGCAACCAAGTCCAGCACAAGCTTGAGCAGCGATCTGCTGATCGATTGACTGCAGCTCGTGTCGGCAGCGGCAGGTGCCACAGCCCCACAGGAAGGTGCCACGTCTGGCCAGGGGCAACCACGTGATGCCGCATCGCCGGAGCTCAGCTGCACGACTCTGGGCAATGCTGTGCGTGCGCTAAATGGTCTCTTCTGAATGCGTCCCCGGAATTTGTCTGCCCCACCAAATGGTTTCAACACAACCTGTGCAATATTCTATATACAATCCCTCACTCAAAATAGAAAAGAATGTCGAGCTATCTATGCAGCACATAGGCTAGGAACATAGTATGTGTGATCTTCAGAGCAAATTAATGTCGATTTTATTTATACAATTGAAAATAAGTAACTTAATTGTTTGTTGACAAGATACACTCTCAAGTCATACACTCATAGCGTATCTTGCCTCAATCTAATTAGTAAGTGTGTATTAAAGTTAGTTAGTACGAAATGCAGCCCGGACCGATTCCCGATTCCCCGGGCCTCGTGCATATAGGAAATTGAATCTGCATGTCGAATTGTAAATGTATCATTAAGTTCAAGGATTAAAAAATAAAAATATAAACAACAACTAAACATACAAATATCAGCATCATACTAAGTATATGTATATTTATGTATTTATGGATTGGTTGAAATGGAATCAAATTTTATCGAGATCATTGAAATTGTTTAGAACTTAAGTGAAATTATTGGTAATGTTTAAGCAATAAATCAATTCTTCAATATAACTAACCAGTTTTGTATGGAAAATTATTTTTACATTGGACAGCATTTAATTTACCCCAATCTTGGAACTTATACTTTACTTAATTGGAAAATGAATATCCAATCGCATAAGCCATATATGTTCCTCATCATCTTCCCACAGTCAATTGAAGAGTCGTCTTTCCATCCGTCTGCCTATGTCAACTTAAAGCAAGTAAGAGGCTCTAGTCGAGAGCTCCCGACTAGGGGATACCCTGAACCCTCTTCTTCCAACATCAAATGCATATATATATTCTATTTTAGAAGCAATATGTCAAGTTTGGTGACTCTAGTTCTAATTATTCACCAAAATTGCCCAAAAAACAGGATATCGATATCGATTTTCATTGATTGCTCGGTAACGGAGTAAGTTATCGATTATCGGAAACAAACTCGATCTGCGCGGGAACTAGGAGCACCTACATCTAAAGTTACAATTCTCTAGCTCTTATAGGTTCTGAGATCCTTGCGTTCATACATACGGACGGACGGACGGACAGACGGACATGGCTAGATCGACTCGGCTATTGATGCTGATCAAGAATATATATACTTTATGGGGTCGGAGATGCTTCCTTCTGCCTGTTACATACATTTGGACAACTCCGCGCGGAGCTATGTCGTTTTGGAACGTCATATCTTCGCGCGGAGTTATTTCGTTTTGGAACGTCATATGAACATCGGATTTATATACAGATTGTCTTGGACAATTGTGTTTTCTTTATATATCCTTCCCATTTTCGTCCAGGCAAAGCTATTTTACGTCCTAAATCATACTACATACATCTTTATAAGTACATCTTATGAAAAAAAATCAGATATCCAATCGTTTTTCCTAAACCATTTAAAACTTTAAGACATCCGAGTTCGAGCCCAGGTTATATGGTTGTAAGATTCCCTGAAGACGGATGCCATCAAATTTCTAAACATATTGTTTAAATATATTAAACAACTTAAGGTAAATTTTTTTTTTATTTAATAAACATTTCAAACTTTGCATGCTTTTAAAAGTTAAAGAATCAATTCAAAATCGAAGCCACTTTTATGGTCAACAACTTGGCGATAACTATATAGACGATTTCGATTGGAAATCGTTTATGGGAAACCTAAGAAACCGCTAACAGAGCCTGTTCTTATCCATTAGACTTGTTCTCCTCGTCAAGGAACCAAAAGATGATATGCTCAACGCATCTGCAATTTAAATATGCAAATGGAATGTGGCGCTTTTTAATGAAAACAATTATTGCCGCATTTGCGTAAGAGGCGTCTTAATGGGCTCAGTCGAATCGGGGCTAAAACAACCCACGTGGAATTTTCGCAATTTAATTAGTGGTGAGCTGGTTGGCCACTCTTACGGTGCTCCGTCGCAGCACACGCCGTGCCCATTTGCATTTCACTTTGATCTCTAAAAAAAATATCACGGAGGCAAAATTATCACGAAGATGGCGTGTCTGCGACTCCGCGTTTTACTACGATTCAAGCTCTCGAGGTTGCTCATAAAAATGCAACACAAGTGTCTACGGAGTTCTCTATCAACAGTTGTTCTACTTCTCACTTAAAGTGTAGAAAGCGCCAACAACATCATATTGGGCCTCCAGAGGCGAGAAGATAGTTTGGAGTATGCGAGACATAATGATAAACCGGATATAGCATTTGACACTTTTGCAGTTGTTAGGCTGTTCGATATATATACGATATAGTGGTTCGATGTCGAGAGGCTTTACAGATATGTAATTCTTAATGTTACATCTTATATCTATTCGCCGACTTCGATTAAATTCATATGAGTTCTCTTAAAAGAAAGACAGCTTTTAATCTTAGAGATTAGTTTGCATAGCAATAGACAGTCCGGCATGGCTAAAACGACTTGGCCCTTGATACTGATTTACCCCCTTTCTTTGTGAACTTTGAGAGCTTTCCTTCTAAGCGTTACACACTTCGTAATTCCAAATTTTTTATTTAAGTGCTAAAAAAGTAATTTCTACCAATATCCCGCATAGTATTACCTAAAACATTTAATTTGTATCTAGATTTTACATAAATATTCTACATGATGTGAAGTCGATTCGATCGTTCACACAACATTTGACCCCCAATTTCTACTCAGAAGGTGTGCATATTTTTTAGGAAATCACTTTCCGTGAAGCAAAATGAAAATATTTCGCTAGCTTTTCACAGTTTCTGGTAGAGTTTCCATGAACCCCATCTTAAGCAGTAGGTGCATCCTATCAGGTAACTACAGTAAAAATGTCAGCTACCTGGTTGATCACCAATCAATCCCACAATAGTTTGGGGCTTAGGAAAATGTGCAGCTTGTGTGATTAATCGAGATCAATTACTACTGCTTTGTCCCATTAATTGGTTGAAGGCTAGAAAAGATATTTGCCAGAATATTATTGCAAAGAACAGCATTCGAAATTTTAATATTTTTACGTTAATTTATTCACAATTTGATTGAGTAGGAGATGTCTCGTTTAGCACAGCCCTTCTTTACAGGGTATAAATACAGAAGTTGGTGCATGTGTTGCCACTTCAGTTGACATATCGCTCACAATTGCTGGGTCTCCCCTGCGTCTGCATCTGCTGGCGGATATGAATAATTTAAGCGAAATCAAATCAAATGGGAGCAAAAAGCGGTATTAAAAAGCATTACTTTATGCAAATGCAAATACGACTGCGAATGCTCTCTATCTGCGTGCATATGCCTAAGCACACCGCCCACTGACAGGCCCATCCCATTGCCCAGCCTTCGCCTCCGCCTCCGCTTAGTTTTCTTCTTGGTTGACAGTTTGTGCAAGGAACCAACCCACAACAACACAAACACACTCACACACACACACACACACACACAGAGACACACATGTGTACTGGGATATACAGTATAAATGGCGCAAAGCTTGTGCCAAAATTCAGTTGACTTTTGACACCGCCTCGCGGCATTCTTTTGAACCCAGTTGGCTGCGAGGATGATTTGTATCAGCCTCGACGAGTCAAAGACCAACCCCCAATTTTGACGTCGATGGTCCTTCACATTTTGTCATGTTGTCCGCGCGCTGATTTGATTCCTTTTGATGTTTGCTTTATGCACGCCCAAACGACCATTTGAGTGGCATTTCGCCACAGGTCCGATCCATCCATTCGAGCCATCCGCTAGCCATCATACGTCCACAATCGCATTGACACAAAACCGCCTTATTTGGCTAATTGAAGTCCTTGGCTATGGTCACCCACCCCAACTTTGCAGATCTTACGTAGATAATTCTCTACTCTTCGATTCGCTTAAGCATGAATCCTCGACACTTCTTGGCCACAGCTCGCCAGGTCTTTAATTAAGCTAATTAATTGATATGTGTTAGGTTAGTTGTCCAATTGCTGTAACTCTCCCTCTTAAAAACTAAAACATGTATACATGTGAAAACATATAGAGTCTGTCCGTCTGTTTACCTGTCTACCCGTCCATATCCATATCCATATCACGTCTATCCCCGAGACTATATAAGGTAAAGACTTCAGATGAAGACATGGGCTAAAATGTAGAGCAAAAACCGCTTTCTCAAGAACTTATTGAACGAAAGTATAAAGTTGAAGTTAAAGTATAAATCAAATATTAATTACAATAGTAAATACTCAAAGTTATGGAATGTATCAAAAACACTTCCCGACAAATAAATACATTTTGTGAAACTAAATAAATAGGCTCTGAAACGAAGTCGAAAATGCGACTGAGTCGATCTGCAGATGCTTCAGACTTGATATTTGAAGTACATCTGTATTCTCGTTTACCATAAGCTGTTAGAGATTATTACTTTTTTACACTTTCATAATATCGATTTTGAGGCATGGTATAGGAAGAAGAGCTCGAACATTATACGAGCTAGACAGCTAGGCCTTGTTCTAGGATAGACATACACAGAATATTAAACATTTTGGCCTGTTTTAATGATTAGATAAATATCGTTCTGTTGTCCATTGAAAATATGATTATTTTCCATACTTCATCGCACTTCATACCTATCGTCATCCAAAGGCTTGTTTATGTCTCCCAAATTGTTTACAGCACATAAACAATTTGAAAGGCGCCATTGCTGTGTTATGTATTTTGGCGCCAAATGTCTTGCATTATTGCATATTAATAACTCTTATCGGGGCCCAATCAGAGCCGGGACTGCAATGGCAGGAATTTCCTTATAAATTGTGTCAAAACAACTCGAACACGAAACAATGTGTCTCATTCGGGCGCGGTTAAGCACTTTGCCATCAAAAAATTATAATCCAATTCTATTGTTTAACGTGCAGCAATGGCAAAACAAAAAGATGAAAAATTCACAGAGCTGTTGTGTCGACTGCGCTTATCACCTACAACCCCGGGAGCCAGGAGAGGCTAGCAGAGGGCAGAGCACAATGGAACGAGCGATACCCTCAAGTGTGCGGCGCATTCGGGCGTAAATTGCAGCATAATCTCTTCCGGATATGATTACGTTCTTAAGTGATCCGACAGGGACATTGTTGCCTTGCTGTCAGCTCTCATCTTGGCTAAATGCTGTGACCTATCAGCTTTGTATCTTTATCTGCGCGAGTGCAATATGTTGTGATTACAATTTTTTAAAAAGCTAAAGCTGCATTTTTCTTTGAATCGCAAGGGCTGTTTTGTGTTCTGTCTTGGGCCCCAGTCGGGCATGACTTAGGACCTGTGTCTCGAGCTATGCTTATGGGCATGTATGGCATGTAAGTGTATCTCTCGCTGCGCCAACAATATGCTGGCAAAAACACTTAGCGCTGCACGGGCGTGGCTCGTTGTCAACAACATCTTGGCATTGTTTATAATTGTGCCGTTAATTGTCGAGGTGACGACCCCTCCGCTACCATGACACGACCCTCCCTCCCTCCATCCCGACACCCAATGTGAGGGTGTGAGTGTATCTCAATTCTTGGCAACTATTTAATGCGAGAATGTTAGCATGCAGAGACTTTGAATAGTGTCTCAATATGAAGCTACATGGGCACCTACTTCTATTAGAGAATAAAAGTTCTAAAAGACAATTTAAATAAATTTGACTATAATATTAAGTGGATATCCAAAGCAGTCGCTGTAAGTTATTAACTTGAAGTAAGTAATCTATTTGGTAACTCTGCCTCGAAAACTCCAGCCAATTTCGCTTAAGGCGGTTCGGACTCAAAGCTAAAGAGAAACATATTCGTCGAATTATATAACCCTAACCTGTGGGCGTTGCTCAGAATAGGAACATTTTATCTGACCTTCCCATACAAGATTTTTTATGGTTCCTTAAGATAAACAAGTAAGAGGCTCTCGTCGAGAGCTCCCGACTAGGGGATACCCTGAACCCTCTTCTTCCAACATCAAATGCATATATATATTCTATTTAAGAAGCTGTATGTCAAGTTTGGGCACTCTTGCTCTTATTATTTACCAGAATTGCCCAAAAAACATGATATCGATATCGATTTTTATCGATTGCTTGGAAACCGAGTAAGTTATCGATTATCGGAAGCAAACTCGATCTGCGCAGGCACTAGGAGGACCTACATCTAAAATTTCAAGTCTATAGCTCTCATAGGTTCTGAGATCCTTACGTTCATACATACGGACGGACGGACGGACAGACAGACGGACACGGCTAGATCGACTCGGTTATTGATGCTGATCAAGAATATATATACTTTATGGGGTCGGAGAAGCTTCCTCCTGCCTGTTACATACATTTGGATTTTGCACAAATACAATATACCCTTGTACCCATTTTTGATGGGTTCAGGGTATATTAATCGTAAAAGTTTCGATTTTCGCACCGACCTCTATTTTGAAAAAAAGATATGACGTTCCAAAACGACATAACTCCAGGCGGGAGATATGACGTTCCAAAACGACATAACTCCAGGCGGGAGATATGACGTTCCAAAACGACATAACTCCAGGCGGGAGATATGACGTTCCAAAACGACATAACTCCAAGCGGGAGATATGACGCTCCAAAACGACATAACTCCGCGCCGAGATATTCGAACTTACCCCGATTTTGGGAAAAAACGTGATGTAACCCCTTGCTTTTTGTTCGATTTGGGTCAAAATTTAGATTTTTAGTTTTCTGATGCCAATCGATAGTACTGATCCTTACGAGTCAAAAATAGTATAAAATTCCAAAATCTGAGATTATTTGGCCGAGATAGTCTAAAAAAAATTATCAAAAAAGGTTGATTTTACAAACGAAACGTTTTTTGGTCAACAACTCATTTCAACCCATAAATTTTTAATTTCTTTGACTGCCATATGATAGTAGGGATCCGTACGAATTCAAAAAGGCATAACATTTTAAAAACAGGATATATTTACCCGAGAGTCCAACAAAAAATCGTCAAAAAAGTTTGTTTTTTTAACTTATATATGTTTATTGTATTAAATCAAAAAATAGCATACATTTTTATTACAAAACCATTCACTTAGGTGGTATCTCGCCAATCCTGGTTGGCTCCTCAGGCTTTATCGTGGACAAACGTCAAAGCCGTCTTCTTTGAGTAAGGCTGCACCGTCACGTAGGTAGTCGGTGGGCTCTGGGGCTTCTCCTGTGTCGTGGTTGGAGGAGGTCTCTAAAGGATCTTTTCTTGAGCCTTCTGACTACACACCTCTCAGCGAGGTCTCTTGTATGGGTTGGCGAATGCTTCGACTCGGAGATTACTTGGCCGAGATAGTCTAAAAAAAATCAACAAAAGAGGTTTATTATACCAACGAAACGTTTTTTGGTCAACTTTTTCCAACCCATCAATTTTTAATTTCTTTGAATGCCATATGATAGTAGGGATCCGTACGAATAACTCTGCGCGGAGATATGACGTTCCAAAACGACATAACTTCGCGCGGAGATATGACGTTCCAAAACGACATAACTTCGCGCGGAGATATGTTCTAGTCGGGAACTCCCTTCTCTTCTTCCAACATCAAATATATACTATTTAAGAAGCTATATGTCAAGTTTGGTGACTCTAGCTCTTATTATTTACCAAAATTGCCCAAAAAACAGGATATCGATATCGATTTTTATCGATTGCTTGGAAACGGAGTAAGTTATCGATTATCGGAAACAAACTCGATCTGCGCGGGAACTAGGAGCATCTACATCTAAAATTTCAAGTCTCTAGCTCTTATAGGTTCTGAGATCCTTGCGTTCATACATACAGACGGAGAGACAGACGGACGGACATGGCTAGATCGACTCGGCTGTTGATGCTGATCAAGAATATATATACTTTATGGGGTCGGAGAAGCTTCCTTCTGCCTGTTACATACATTTGGATTTTGCACAAATACAATATACCCTTATACCCATTTTTAATGGGTTCAGGGTATACAATTTTTGTTTGCATCACGATCCCGTCAAGCCCCTTTCTATCTCCATCCGCCTTTCTGTCAGTCTGTATGAACGCATATTTAGGGATATATATGCACAATTGAATATCATGCGATATTTTGGTCATGCATAATAATAATATTGCATAGCGAGGCCTGTTACACCCGACTGAAACGTTCCTACTTGTTGGCAGACGCAGGAGTCAAGCATAGAAGCTCAAAAGCACGTATGCTAGGAATCTTTTCAGTTATCTACTAATTAATAAACATAATAAAGTCGTGAAACGGCATTTATCCGTGCGAGGGAGAGAGAGATGCTCACAATGGATACAGTGCCATGAGCTCGTCATGCCAAATCGCAAAGCCAAACACATAAAAGCCAGACCATATTGCACGGGCCATATTATATTTAAAACATATTCATGGCCCGTCAGGCAGCACAAATGGGCAGCAAGGCGTTTTTGTGTCCTGGTGTGAAAAAGCGTGTAAGGAGTTGACATAAAGCTGACGACTGCGACCGGCGACAATGCCGACAGCGATGGTATCCCGGATCGCTGCAAATCTGCATTGGAAGCTGCTGAACCGAACTAATTGAGTCGCGTTACATCAAGTTGAACGCGTTTCAATGTGTTGCCGAGCATCATCAGATCATCGCCACACATTGCCATAGCTTCTATCTTGTCACTTGATTCTGGTCTGGGAAATGGAACAACTGCCTGTGTTTCAGACCCTCGGCCACACTTGCACGCAACATAAAAAATGCTTACCAGATGCGCAAGTAACAAGTAGAATACTTTAGTCGATGGTCTTGTTCAACCAGGTCTAGAGTACTACCATAGTTTTCTTATACAAATCTTTGAATGCGTCTAAAGAACATTTGAATGCACACATTAAAGTATGCGACTTAAGATAACCCTTCAGTCGAGAATGCTCAACTTGGAGGCGCCGTATAACCTAGTCTGAAAAATGTGTTTTTAATAACGTACATAAAAGTTTCATTAATAACTTACTTGTTAGCTGTCCGAATATCTATATGTGTAGAGTAACTAACTAACTATCTCGAATATCAAAAGAAAAACAAGTTAGACTTCCTTCTTTGTGTGTGCCGACTAGGAGATATCCTCAACCCCGCTCCGCGTATGGTATTGGAGAATATATATGTATATGGAGTTTTTGAGACCGGCCCTCGTCCATCTAATCAGGGCCTTAGATGCCTGAAACTAAGAAAATGCATTTTTTAATGCCAATCGATAGTACTGATTCGTACGAGTCGAAAATTGTCGGACATTATTCGGTCATTATGGGAAGCGTATAGGTATAGGGTATAATCAAAGGCAATATAAACACTTTAGAGTCTTTAGATTGTCTATGGTATAATGTTGTTGTGAAAACGTATATGAGCAACCCGACTCCAGAAAGTAAATATATGGTATTTTTGCTCAGTACGTCGAGATATTCAAACTAGCCAATTCATCTCGAATATTTGTCTGTGTATATGAATTGGATATATGTAAGTTTATAATTATACCTTTATTATATTCTTATATTATTTTGTATAATATTTATATTATTTTGTTTGTTTTTGCAAGTTTAAGAAACGAAGCTGGGTATATTACCCAGTCGGACGAGGAAATCTTGCTTGTATACCAAATATGGCGATTCCAACTGTTTTAGTCCCTGAGATCGACTAAGGTCTGACGTCCTTTTGACAACTCTGCCGGCAGGAACTTATCGGTCAGGTTTTCGCTTAGCTCAATATTGACACAATTTAATTGAGCGCCAATGGCTGTAAATGTATCAATGGCAATGGCGGACGAGTGTGAGTACTTTCGCTTTGGGTCAACAATGAACTGAACAACCATGGACAGCAGACGTCCAATACGGAGTATGAACTCCAGCACAGCCACAGTCGCTGGTACGGCCTTTAGCACGTGCAGCCCAGTTCATTGAATTGCCTTCAACATATGGCATGGTGGCAGGGTCTAGGCAAAAAGTTTAAAACGAACACGTCCGACTCCAGTCGAAATTTGGGCACCAAGCAGGGTGTCACCTGCTGTGCTGGTCAGCTCTTGGATAGCTTTAATAGTAGCTCTATTGCGGCACACCTACTGTGTGTGACTGGCCATCTCATAATGTAATGTAAAAAGGATACGTTTATATCATGGCCATTATTGCATGTACTAGCTGTTCTTTAGAGGTTCAATTATCGGATAACGATTCCACTGTCATGTATCGGTCGAATCTTAATTTGAAAATCATGTTTCAGGTCGGGAATGTTGCCATGCGCTTCGTCCATTCCAAAATCGACATACGAGCGATACACTCTATTGACCATGGATCATTGTCGAAAGGTTCTAGGCTTTTGACCTCTAATGAGATCCAATGCAGGTTTATTTAATATGTGCTGTTTGCGGGTCTGAACGTCTGGCTGCTTCATTCCTTCTCCCAATGAGCTAGTTCTCCTGTAGGCTGCCCATTTCGATAGGGACATTTTTTTCAATGTGCTACCTGGGCTGGTTCTGTAGATTTCGAGTTTGGAGCTGCGAACTTATAAACTTTAATTATTATTAATTATAAGCTTTAATGTATTAAATAAATTACCTAAAACAACATGTATACACAAAATTTTAAATAAATTAAAAGTTTGGTAAACAATTACAATTTTAGTTTCATTGTAAAATTTGACATATTTTTGTTCTTCTTTGACAACAGGCCAGCGCAAAAGATTTGCTCAAAACCTAGTTTATTTTTGAGAATATCGTGGAAACGGGAAGTAATTGCATTAAGAGATATTTGAAAATAACCCTTGAGTTCTTCTTATGGTGAGAATCTTGATGCCAAAAAATGTAGTTTTATCAATTTACCCCTGTTAGTTAGTTCAAGGTCTATCGGGCGAATCTAAAAACGTTGTCTTACAAATTTGACACTTGATCAAGGGGATCCAGGCGGATTTCGCAAGAAGTGTTAAATGCATATCACATCAATTTACACAAAGTATTTGAAACTGAAATAAATCATAAGAAAAGCTAGGATTTATGTTACGGAACTCTCGCACACTCGAGACATGTTCAAACAGTTTTTTTGTGAGTAATCGTAAATGTGGATTTTTATTTGCACAGACATCGAATTTCACAACTTAGGCATCAACTAGACCTAAGATACCCAAAATCATAATGAATATATAAATAATGTCAATGTAAATACCCAAAGCGGCAATAATATAATCATCTTCGCTAAACTCGTTCCTGCGACCGCCGACCATTAATTGTATATCATACACAAGGTAAAGCGAAAATACTATTAGGCCTAGGCTACAGTAGACCAACGACAGGATTCTACTTCTTATAAAGAACGCAAGTAATCCCATTAACACAAGCACTAACGACAGCACGCACAAGTATGGGCCCCAGCCAGTAAAGTCGCATGGTGCAAAAATCGCGAATAAACTAAGTGCTATACAAATGGCGAGCGTGATTCCAATAGCGTATAGGATCTTGGAGAGATTAAATTAGTTAGTACATTAGCTATTAGATATTAGGTTAAATTCATGTGCTACTCACCAACCGAGTTGTATAATAAATGGACATACAGCTGACTCCGAGAGCCATAAACCCGGTGAACACAAATAACAATATATAATTAATTGGAACTTTTCGCGCGACTGAATTACAACAAATTAATATTAAACTGGTGAGTAAAGTCCCAGCTAATGCTATCCATTTTATATATGGATTTTCCATTAACAAATCATTGGCTGGCTCGACGAACAGGAATATGGCTGTAATTATTGTTGTTACAGCCATTTGCATCTGCATGAACTTAGTTGAATAGCGTAAATATTTTATACGTTTTCACACTTACGGCAACAATACTGCAGACCTTACTGATAAAGTGCCGCCGTGTATGATCGTCATCCCAATCAGTCCCAAATGTAAGATCCTCACTGCGACTACGCCTCAAAAACGGCATTGTTCACTTATACCAGTAATAGCTGCTTTTGGTTACTGGATATTTGAGTTTTTGTGTGTGCACATGTTACGCCTACTAGATTTTGAAAACAATTAAGTGTGTCTTTGTTGAATTCGCTCCTACTTATGACGGTTACGATAAGTAAGGTTGAGTGGGCGAGTGGGAAGCGGAGACACTCGGCAGCAAGAACTGGGATCACCGACTATTTGACCGCTAGGAGCAGATACAAGATATTCGACAGTTAAGGCCAAGACGAATTCACGTTGCTTATGAGTCGACAGAAATATAGTCGAGAAGACAGTCCGAGCTTACTATACAGTATCTTGCCTCTTCTGAGGAAAACATAGATGAGACTATAAACACTTTTAGATATGTCGCAAGCAGGCATTTTTTCAATTGCAATTCCAGCTAGAAGAGCAATCAGACTTAACAGGTTGCAATTTCTCTATCGATCCGCAACTAAAGTTTATGATCCATGAAACATAGCTGGGCCCTCAGCATACAATGCTTAACAGTTATCGGAACTCTTTTAATTCGACATTTATGGAATAAGTGTAGCGATAGGAGTCGGGGTGGAGTTATTCATGGGAGGACTTGAAAGAGCAAACTTAGCTTATATGAAAAAACTTATCGTACAAAATCTAGAAGCGAGCTAGAACATGAACTCTGTTTTATGATATTTTTTTCTAGATATTCCAAAGTATTAAATATCAAACAATATTTAATTTGAACCTTATTTTTTAAATAAATCACATTGCTTAAGGTATATAATTTGTTTTTTAGGTACTTGTATAATATACTAACAAGCTTAAAAATTTAAACTTTGTTTGATTATTTGTCGCCTTAAACATTCTCACCACAAGACTAATATGGCCGGAAAGCGTTTATTCCGACTTTATGTTCTTCATTTCAAGGACTTTTAGCTTATTATGAAATATGTATGCAATATATAACTTTAGACGTAAAGTTCAACATAAAGTTAGTATAGTAGATTTGAAACTTATGCGGCTGGAAAATGGTTGAAAAATGTATTATATATAAAATTTGAAGCACAAAACTTGCCACGGGCAAGGCCGGGAAATACCCGCTAGTTTATTATATTTTATAGTCTCACAATTAAAAGTTTCGCTTTTATTCTTAGTTCATATTAGTTTGCTTACGATTTAACGAATTAAAATATTGTTAGGTTTTGCCGCAACCCATCATACAAAATACACTTTATATGTAGTATATGTGCACACATATATACCAAATGTGATATTTTCGGCATGGATCGAGGCCATTCTTTAGATCTGTTAAGCCCCTAAGCAAACTTGAAAGATAAATGTAAAATTGAATTTACACAGTGCCTGGAGTGTGGAATTTTAGTAGTTAAAAGAAGAACGATAAAAATAGAAAGTTAATATTTTTAAAAATTATACTTTTGTATTACTTTCGATCAAATTACAAATCTATAGTTTTAGAGTGAGTAGCATATGTGGAGATAAATAATCATTTTAGGTTTTGTTCTAGGTTAAGTTAATTTTAATACATTTTGTTTAGTTGTAAATTATTGTAATGTAGAGTGTAATTATATTTTTATAAATTTAGTGTCAATGCTTAGGTATAGGTGCTTGAAATACAATCAAATAATGAACTTCTAATTTACAGAAAATAGTGCTTTAGAATTGAATTATGTAAATTTGACCATAATTTTGCCATTATCCGCCGATTAGAAGCACTTGATCATTGTATATATATATATATGTATGTTTGTATGCTTGTTTATAAAATAAAGAGTTGCAAAATATTGGCATACAACATTTGCATTTTCTTGCTAACACTTTTCAATAATCCGATGGTTTTTGCCTTTCGGCATGGGTTAGTCCCATGACTAAATTGTAAACATGGAAGAGAAAAAAAAAACAAAAAGTAAACATACAGAATGTTCGGCGTTCTTTACAATTCTGACACGCCTGGCATCCGTTTTAGACGAACGTAACTAAGATAACACTTAACAAATATAAATTGCTTATTAACCTTAAAGCGCTAAGAATTCAATTCAAACTTTACAAAAGTGAATTTTCTATAAATAAAGGCCAAGGCAAAAGAAAAAAAAAGAAAAAGTTAAAGAAATGCACGCTCACAAATACGCAAATACTTAAGAGCTACAAAGCTTGACTAAAAACAAATTAAATCTTTACAATAACTATTATGGATATCAATTAGAAATAAGTTAGATCTGATTTTAGTTTTGTTGCTGATCTCTGCCATTTGCCGGTTTAGTGATTTAGATAATTAGATTTAATAAATATTAGTTTGTTTTAGCCCATTTAGTTGCCATTTATTGTTAACCTAACAAGTAGTATAAGCGCTACACACTAGGAGTTATTCTCACAGTCGTCGGGTTTGTGCTTGGTGCGTAAATTGCTTAGCAGATCGGCACAGTTATTGACCATCATAAGGTATTGGCCATTCTCCAGATTGCCAGTGGCTGATATCTGCTCACGACTGAGCCCGTCTCCGATCTCAGCTCCTCCCCCGCTATGATTGTAGCTTTGGCTCGAGGGCGCTTTATCAGTTTGCCTGAAATAATTACAAATAGTTATCGCAAATCAATTTTTCCTTATTTATTGGCTAAGTTAAGCATTACCGATTGTGAGTTATACTGCCAAGCATATTGCGAGACATAATCACAGCATTTTCCAGTTCCTTTAGTAACAACGAGTTCTTCAGATTCGCGTGCAGCTGCATTGCAGTCTGCGTAGTCGTGTAAAGCTTGTTGATCACATTGTGCACCTGCGCCTCGGCTGGGTCGTGACATATGCAATTAAACAGATTGCATTGATTAGACTTTATTTTTATATTTATATTATCTTCGCTTTATAAAAAAAAGATTATTATATTTTCTTAATATATTTCTACTTGCTTTCTAATCATACTCAAAGTTGAGTACATTATTCACGGACTGAAAATTTCTCGGTGTGGCTGGCGAAGAATATGTGTTTATGTGTATAGAATATGGTTCGGGTATTCTCGGCTAGATCTATATAACTTAGTAGAGTTAAGGTCTACTTATTTGACAGGTAGACTACTAAGGAACTACTTTTTAGAGCGCGACAAAACTATTAAGAGCCTGCCCTGATGAATTTCAGACATTTATATTTGTTATCCCTCATTATTAAAAAGAAGGTTTCTTTTTCACTGTGAACAGAGTATTGCCCAGTTGGGCAACCCTTGTGGTTGTCTTTTTTTTTACTACTTACAATCAGCGGACTCGTAGTCATCAAGTCCGCCGGCCCTCTGCTTGGCTGCAGTGGCTGGAGTATTGCTGTTCAGTTTGCTCTTGTGATCGAATCCCAAATTTCGAGGCCTGGGCGGCACGACAGGCTTATTGCCGGCGGCGATGTTGGGTGTTTCCTCCGAACTGGAGTCATCTTGCAGGGCTGTGCCTATAAATCAAAATCGAACTGCGTTATAGGGTATTGTAGTCAAATGTGCAATTAACAATATTACCACTGTTGAAGT
This sequence comes from Drosophila novamexicana, assembly GCF_003285875.2. NCBI lineage: Eukaryota > Metazoa > Arthropoda > Insecta > Diptera > Drosophilidae > Drosophila > Drosophila novamexicana. The sequence continues at coordinate 89,880 of NW_020824800.1, forward strand.
TGGGCGCTTTGCGTCGATTGCTGTTGGCGTTCGTGATTTTGTTGCCGTATTGTCGAGAGGCGGCTGCAAGAAGTCAAAAAGAAATGGGTTAAAGTTGGAAATGGTCAACTTTGGGTCAATAACCCCTTTTCAATAAAGAGTGCTCCAGTCGATGGGACACGACTAGCATCCGAAATTCCTGCTATGCATACATGTGATAAAAACCTACCAACAGCTCCATTGTTGCGACCTTGTCCGTTGTTGGCACTGCGCAATCGATTGATGTCTTCCGTCTCCGAGTCACTCTAAAAGGATCGTGTTAGAGTTTTAATGTTTTCTAATGAAGTGTTAGGGGCTGAATTTGTTACTTACGACCTGATTGAGCACGTTCATGGAGTTGCTGGAGGCGCCCAGGCCGGATTTTCCCTGCAGACTGTTGCGTTTGCTGGCCGATCGAGCGATGTTGCCGTTTCGATGCTGGGCCGTGGGCTTTTGAGGCGTGCCATTGGACTTGCTGGCTGCAGGGTAGAAGAGTGGAAAACGGATATGAAACGTTAACGTTAGCTGCGGAAACAGCGAGAGTTTTTTCGTGGCCCTTACGCTTGCCAAAGTTTCCCATATGCAGATCACTCAGCGAGCAGGCGCGACGAATCGACGACTCCTCAATGGGGATGGGATTGATCAACTTGGGATTACCTGTAAGTAGGCGTACACGGTTATTAATGGGGGGTCTCACATGCCGGGCAGGTGCTTCTTATATGGTTTTTGTGTAATAAAGGACGCGGCAACTGATAAGCAAAACAAAATGTGTGCGCGATCATGAAGGAGTACAAAATGATTCAGTGGAGCAAAAGAATATTTGTGTGCAATTGTTCTGTGGTAGTACAACAACGAGGCTGAAACGCTCAAACCTTGTGGATGCTCGACGGGCAGCCCGTGCAGCAGCCGCCCCTGAGGATCGTCAGCATTCGATTTCGCGGTGTCCATTTGCTCACTGTCGGAGTCAAGATGGCCACATCGTTGAGTGCTTGCCGTCGCGTCATCATCGGCAATCACTTCCTTGGCCAGCTCCACGTCGTTTCCGTTGCCGTGGGCGCGATGATAGCCAAAGTCGGAGCTCTCCAGCACGTCCGGCAGGCTGCAGTTCCTGCGTATGTGACGCGCATAGGCACACAGATCCGCATCGGTGGCGGGCATATGCTCGCCGAGCTGCAGATGATGCTGGTCCTGGGCACGCGCCAGCATGTCAAAGTTCATGGTCAGACTCTTCACGTAGCCCTTTTGCTTCGAATTGCAGGCAAAGGGACGCAGTCGGGTCTCCGTGGCCTTTCGTATCTGCTCTATTTTGCGCTCCTCCATGGCGATTAGCTTCTCAATGATGTCTATCTTCTTGGCAATGTTCTGGCACTGGTGACTGGTGGAATTGCCACCGGAGCGCACCACATTGTCCATGTTCTTTTTGTGCTTGGCGCGCTCCTGTTGAATATCATCGACGACCGCCTGTAGTTGGGGCTTCTTGTACAGCTTCAAGCTTTGCATATTCTCCATATTCTCCAAATTCTCCGGCGCATTGCCGTTCTCTGCGAAGTACATCTCGAAGCTGCGTTCGCCACCATAGTCGCTGGGCAGACTGCCCACGAGCGGCGCCTCCAGCGCCTCCGATTCAATTTCATTGCTGTTGACACCGTTGAGGCCGGCGCGCTCCCGCTTTGCGCTGGGCGTGTACTTTATTTGCGATACGGTATTGAAACGGACGCTGATCTTGGGCCGTGATTTCTGGCGCACGCTGGTGGCGCGTCGGCTGCTCTCGCTGGTGTCGAAGCGCGACACCTTCTTCAGGCAGCTGGGCGTGGCCAATGCGCCGCTGCTCACCGAGTACCTCATCGCGGGCAGCGGACGATGCTGTGTGCGCTGTTTCTCGCGCTCAAACTTGAGCAGATTGTGCTCGAACTGGCGCACCACCGTGGCCGTCCTGGAGGTGCCCACGCAAGGCTGGCTCTTCTCAACGTTGCATGTGAGCGTGGACACCAGATTGTGTGGTTTCGCTGGTATGGGAGGCTTCGGCTTGAGTTGCTTGCGCACAAACAGCAGCTGGCTATTGGGACGTGCAGGTGGTTGGGATCGGGATTGGGATTGCGATGGGGCTGGGGCTGGGGCATAGCGACTGGGCTGCGAGTGGGACTGAGACAGGGGATTTGAGTTGCGCTGCTGCCGCTGTTGGGCAAAGTCAGTGCTGAGACTCTTATTGACTCCGGAATTGTATTGCTTGTTCTTAGATCGCATTGTGGGAATGTGCTCCACGGCGCCAGTTCCTGTTGCGACCGAGGCAAGGCGAGGGAATGTCTTGGAGCTGGGCAGCGGCTTCAGCGGCTTCAGGTTGTAGCCGGTGACATCGAAGCTGTCGTAAGTAGCCGCCGCTGTAGCGGCCGTTTGCTGGTGCATGTAGTAGTCAAAGCTGCCGTAGGCATTGGGACTGTTGCCATACGACTTGGAGACGGGACCGTGCAGAATAAAGTTGCGTATGCCAGCGTGGCACTGCATCGCCTGCAAGGGCCGCTGCTGGTCTAGAGCGGGCTCAAGGGGTGCACTCTTGCAGTCGCTTTCGTCGGAGAGCACGCTCTCGAGACTGTTGCAGTAGCTGCCGCCATCGGAGAGCAGCGACTCCTGGCTGTGCTCGTGCGGCAGCTGGCCGGAGCTGCTCAGAAAGAAGCTGGCACTGGAGTGGCGCTGTGTCTCCAGGAAGCGCGCCTCCTCCAGGCGCTGTTGCGTCTCAGTAAACTGCTCTGGCTTTAGAATATCCGACAGCGACACTTTCCGCTCGCACTGATAGATTTCGCGGTAGACATAGTATTGGGCGCGTGGTGGAGTCGCCGCTGGCGTGGACTCGCTGGTGGAGTCCAAGGCGCGCAGATTGGCCGGCACGGAGCAGGAAGCGGGCAGAACAGCATATCTGGACGGTTCATCAAGATCACCGTACTTGCGCGTTATTTCGTCAATCATCTTTTCGGTGTCCGCGTGAATCATGTCCAGAATTGTGCGTGCGTCGTCCGCGTACACCGAATGTCGCTTGGGTTCGGCGGGTGCGACTCGCTCCGCTTCTGCCGACCACTCCACCTCTTCGTGAACAGGCGAGACTGGACACGATTTGTAATGCTTAAGAATGCTCGGGGTACGCCGATTGTTTCCCGCCGGATTGCGCCGTGGCGTTGTTTTCGCTGTGCCCTGTCTCGCTGCTGCCGAGCTGGCGGACACGTAGGCGGCATTGTTGTGGCCAAATGGAACGCCCGGTGGCGGGTGTATCTGATGCACGCCCACGTGATGCGGATAGGGCGGATAATGTTGCTGCACTTGACGCATGGTTTGAAAGTTCTGTTGTAGTTTCGACTTGGAAGCGGCGCTGTTAAAGAAGTGCTGCACAGAGCAGCCATAATGCTGAGCGTGTTGTTGTTGTTGTTGTTGTGGAGGCGGAAGCGGAAGCTGCTGAGGCGATGCGTTTGCAGTGGATGAGCTTGTGGACCTAATGTACTGTGAAGTATCGTGGGAATCAGCTAGTGGGGTTATTCAACAAGGTTAACAGCAAATGCAAGTATCAATGATTTTTTTTTTTTACCAACATTATTGAGGCCATAGTGCGCGCAATAGGGAAAGAGAGACAAAGAAATTGAAAGAGAGAGAGAGAGAAAGTGGACGAGGCAAGCAGAATATCGCAAAAGTTGACGAATTAGCCTACGTTCTTAACGGTATATATATATCCACACAAGCTTATGGCCCAAGCAGCCGATCCTCACCTGGCTTCGTGTAGCGCATCGGGCCGGAATTGCGCGATCCATCAAAGTTTCCCGCAAGACTTAGATCCGAAATGCTATGGCTGCCTCGCAGGGGTCTATGGCCGACCTGTGAATATTATTTCAATAAATAGTTATAGTTAAATACGTTTTTTCAGATTTTCATAGTGTTGATATTATGTTAAGAACTGAGGAACTTAACTGTTAACAAGCTTTTTATGGTATTACAATGTTGCATGGGGATTAAATAGCTGTTAAAAGTAAGCAACAAAAATCGTATCTCCTTTAAAGTCGCCCTCCAATGAATTACCCCTGTTCCCCTTGGAACTGGATGAGATATGTAAAAGCTAAAAATATATTTAACAGGCAAAAGAAAGCTTTTTCGACCTCGAAATGTTTAAATATTATTGATCAGAGCTTGAAAATTAAAACACATTAAGAATAAATATTATACATTCAGAAACAAATGTTATCTGTATTTTGAATATCTCTCTCCATTTCCGATAGATATCGCAAACCCTATTCTTTATGTCTAATTGTGAGTTTTAAAAGCCACCTCTTATAGATACGGACCGACGCACAGACAGCAGGATGCGGAGCAAGAATGAAAATATGTGTGTTGCATAGAACAGAAAGTTCGAATGCATGTGACAGCAGTTTAGAGTACAGGGTATTAAGTGGTCGAGCACTCTTAACTGGAGTTCTCTTATTTGTATTATCCCCTGCGGAGGCTATTAAGGTAATGTTGCCATGACTGGTTTTAAGGCTCGATGATACTTGGCAATTTTCCGTCAGTCGGACTCTTAACCAAGCTCTTTAATAAGCTGATCCTGTCTAAGTTTTAGTTGATTTTTGGGGAGTAATTCAAAGCACTTCTTGTTAAGTCATGTATTTGCTGTTGGGTTAAGTATCTCTTGAATAATTAGTTGTCGTTAAATGAGATGCCGAAATTCTTCAGCTCTGCATACTTAGTTTAATGAGAATGCAATAGAAACAAGGCAAGTGTCAGTCGTAAAGCAGCAACAGAAGCAGTTAAGATAACTCGGTTTCTCACCTCGGCTATGGTATTTAATTTTTTAATACCATTTTTGTGCGTGCCCTACATATATAAGGTCGGGGATTTAAGTACGTATGGGAGTTGATTTGACGTTCAAAAGTGTTGAGTGGTGCCCAAGACAGACACCAAAGCAATACGCAACACAATAAAATACATAAGTAAAAAAACGAGAGGAACACAAGATGTCAGCGTCAAAACAATGAGTATTTAAAACAAAAAAAACAGCAGCAAATCTGTTTACGATTGAATATACCAGATGGTATATACTCACATTCTCCAGCTGCTGCTTGACCTTGTTGATGACCTGGAGTAACTCCTCTTTCTTGGTGCTTGTATATGACTTCGTGATGGTCGGCGCCGCTGACACGCCCTTGCCGTTCTCCGTGTTGTGCTTGGCGCTGATGCTGCGACGGCCTGCGGCATTACAACGAGACATGAGTAAATAAACGATGGGTAAAGAACATTCGCTTACTGCTTGTGCCGCGCTCCAACAACATTCCAGGGCCTTCTGGCAGTGCCGCATGCAGAAAGCTATTGCTGCTCTGTGGCAAGTTCTCGGAGCTGCCGCCCAGAGTTGAGGCCAACGAGCGCTCGGCATTTTCAGCACTGGGCGTCGAGCCCTCGTCCTCGGTGTCCGATGTTCCGGTTCCAGTTCCGGTGCTGGCCGTGTGGGAGCTGCCGTTGCCACTGGCTGTGGCCAATTGAAGGCCGGACTTTTCAAATTTCTGGCGGCGCACCGATTTTCGCAGCTCCTCCTCGTTCATGGCGGTCACCTTGAAGTCGCTGTGCATAAAAAAAATATATATTCAATTGTAATGTACATCTATTAAATGAAAGTCATCTCTGTTCAACTAACGTTGGCGTGCTGGGTGCCAGATTGTTGTAGAACATGCCGTGATCAGAGCTGGTTCGTTCGCCATCCGAGATATCCTCAACATCGCCGTCGTGATCGTGAGTGTGCGTGTCGAAGCGCATTCCGGGCTTGCGTTTGTCGAGGAGCAATCGCTGTTGACCAACGCCAGGAGCCGCAGGAGCATTTGTGCAGGAGGTAGTGGCTGAGATGTTGGAGATGGTGCCAGTGTTGTTGCTGCCAACAAACTTAAGATCCCGTCGCGTCTCCATGCCCGAGTCAATGGACGAGTCCTCGCTCAGGTACGTCTGATTGTACATGATGTCCTTGGAGGAAGCGCTATTGTAGTCGGAGGTTTGTAAATTATGGCCGACCACGGAAGAGACTGTGCCCAACGGACTCTCGGAATTCGAGCGCAGATCCTCCGACTCCAGTTGACTGCTGCGCTGTGCCCAGCGTCCACGAGCGCGTGGCGCTGCCACGCCCAACTGTTGACTGGGCGATGAGCTAAGGTTGCCCATGGATGACGCCGCATGAATTGTCGCAGCCGACAAGCCGCCAACAACAGGCGTTGGTATGGACAGCGCGCCGCTCTCCGATTCTGCCGCCTTGCGCATGGCCCACTGCGGCAGCTGGCCCACGTCGGACAGCCTGTAGGCATGGCGATTGGGCTGCGTCTCTTCAGCTACTGCGAACTTGGGAGCTAGCTGCGCGTGCTCCAGCTCGCTGTTCGGAGACTCGACCACGATAGCATCTGGCGGCGAAATAGGCGCCAGTGGTCGCTGCAGCGGAGCAATGCCGGAGCGCAGACGCTGCTGGGACATGCGCGCCTGCATGGTGACAATCATGTCGTGCGGCACCTGCCAGATGAATATGCAGCCGTCGCCGCTGGCCGAGATGAGGTGCCGGCAGTCGTTGGTGAACTTGAGGCCCGTGACCAGCTCGCTGTGCCCGTACATGCGCGCCATGCACTCGCTGGAGTAGTAATCGTAGACGGCGAGCGTCTTGTCCGTGCAGGAGGTGGCCACGTAAATACCGCTCGGATCCAGGCTTAGTTTAATCAGGCTACCCTCGTCCGAGTGGGAGCCTTTAAAGGTTTTGGTTTGCTTTGCGTTCTGAGTGCCGTAGACACGAACATTACGGTCCTGGCACGCGGTCAGAATGTGCTTGGCGTTTGAGTCTACCTCCATGTCGTAGAGCGTTGTCTTGCCAGAGGTGTTTGTGCCGCGCATAAAGATGTTACCCTACGGGAAACAATAGTTCAATCAACTACTTGTTAAGCATTAAAAACAGCAGCAGACACTTACCTGAAAGCTTCTAAACATAATAGACTTGTCTGCACCGCAGCTTATCATCTGAAAGTTGAGTCCAGCTCCCACAAATTTAATGGAAGTGATGGAGGAGCTGTGATCATCTAAGGTCTGCAGCAGCAGGTAGTTCTGCGAGACGTCAAACACGTGAATAAGCCGGTCGCGACTGGCGCTTGCGAGCAGTTTGCGTTCAATCTTCTCATTGGAGTACTCCAGGCAGAGCACTTCGGACTCGTGCGCCTCTATGGTGGTCAGCAGCTTGAGGTTGACCAGACTGTAGACGCGTATGTTGCCACAGCGATCGCCGCTAGCCAGATGCTGTAGCTCTGGACTGATTTTGATGCAGCGCACGCCGTTGCGGCCGTCGTAGCTTGAGTTGCCGGCCTTGTCGAAGAGCGATGAGCCCTGGTCCTTGATGTACTGCAAATCCTCGTCGCTGTAGATGATCTTGAGTAGCTCTTTGGAATATATATTCTTGCGATATATCTCATTGTTGGCACAACTTTCTAGGCCCCACACGCGTATCGTGTCGTCCGACGAGCAGGTAACAAAACAGTCCTCCGGCAACGTCTGCGAGGCTTCGCGCTCCACGTTATATGGCACAGTCTCCACGCCCCAAATGCACGTGGAGTGATACAGGAATGAGTGTGATTTACCGACGCGCGTTATGTCGCGCAGATCCCAGATGTACAGCGAGTGATCGTTGTAGACGCAGCTGACCTGAAAGTGGATGCGAAATTAGAAGTCTTTAGCAAAAGCACGGACCAACTTTTAGATATCTACGGACGAAGTTTAGATACTCTCGAACACTAAGATATAGATTTTCGTAAGATAGACAATTCGTACCTTGGAACGCTGCTCGTCAAAAACCATGGCAATACAATCGGGAAACTTGGCCTGCTGGGGCACAGACATAATGTGGTTGATCTGAATACCCTGGGACACATCTACGCCTAGATAATGTGTTCTCGGCAGGGTCGTCACGTACTCCAAGGTGGCTGCATTAAAGATGCGTATGATGGACTCGGCACAGCCGACAAGTATAAACCGTTCGTTGACGCAAATGCAATTGGCGTTGCTGGTGCGGCATTGCACCCACTTGTCGAGCAATCGCCGCGAGCTGAACTCCACCAGGTGTCCCTGCCGTGTGATGGCGTAGGTGCTTTCTGAGCAGATGCCCTTGCCGCAGGCGACGGCGCAAAAGTCATTGTCGCGAAGATCGCCCAGAATGGCGCTGCGGCCCATAAGCGGGATCGGATCTTTGTACTGCAAGTGGAAGAACTATTAATGTCTCTGAATGTATTTTACTCGAGGCTGGGTTACCTTGCGTCCACCCTCTAAGTACCAATATTTGACATGACGATTGCCCACTGTGACAAAGTAACTTCCATCTTCAGAGAAGCAAACGGCCGCCACCTTGGAGCTTATCTTGTTGGAGGCCATTTTAAGATTGGCGCGCCAGTCAAACACGTTGACAATCATGTCGTGCTGGGAGCCCACCGACACCAGGTACTTGCCCGTGGGCGAAAATGCCTGTCGATTATGCAGAATAGTACAATTAAAGACCAGATTAATATGTAGCTCTATAAGTGTACTTACCACACAGGTAACGGCGTATTTGTGATCCACGAACTCGGCAACGACGCTGCCGCCACTGCAGTTTTCCAGATTGCCATTGGGCGTCTCCAGTTCCCAAACTTTAATGGCGGGATTGATGCCGCACTCGCCTGTGGCCACGTAACGGCCGCAGCGCGAGAAGGCCACGGATGTGAATGCTTTGCGGGAGGTATTGACCAGATAGGCCTGTGTGTGACGCTTGGCATTGAACAGGACCACAGTGCATCTGCAGGGGGCGACATATATGCGGAAAATGTATATGAAAATCTTCTTTTTCTTTTGAGCAAAAGCAGAGGTCGTTCAAAACAATGTCGAATGTCGCACAAGGCCAGCACACAGCGGGTCTTGACAACAAACTTGAGAACTGAGCTCGAATCTCGTTTAGCTTTGAATTGCTGCAGATGTTTTCAAACTACAGACAGTTTCCGAATTCGTGCCAGTTCATTGATTAAATTAGTCACATGCGATTAGTCATTGTCAAGAATTAATCAGAAAGTAAAAGGAAAGTTTTCAGAGCTGACATGAAATGTCTTGTAATATTAAGTATACGTCCAGCCATGCTATGGTTTTTGTTTAGTTCAGGTTCGTTTGGATGAGAACTTACCCCGCTGGATAGGCCAGCAGGCCGCTGACAGGCGACACATCGAGTGCCGCATTGCTGCAAACAGTCAGTCCCAAGACTCTTTTGAGTTTAATCTGCAATAAAAATTAAAAGAGTTTTATAAAACAGGCATTACATTGCTTAAGAATGTTTGGATTGCTTAAAACACTTATTAAAGCGAGAAAGAAAGGCTGCTTAAGGTGCGCCGAAGATGAAATACGCTTACAGTTCGTTATTAACGAGTTTGATGAGGATATCTATAAAAACAGAATCCTTTACATAAAAAACCTAATTTCCTACTGATTGCTTTTATAGTAGTCTGATATATTACTATATCGACTCAGCTGAGTTCGTAATGCGTTCGAATAGTTTACATATTTCGGATGAGTTACAAATTTCGCGAGAAAACTATACTACCCTTTTCAAGAGTATAATAAATAGCATGCATAATTTTATTCAATGGAATGTGCTGTGTAATTTGATTACGCGCACAATTCGCACGTTTCTATGCATCGGGCTTGTGTGAATATTATTATTAAACACTTATACATGTAATATTACGTATACGCAATGGAGGCGTTGCCCCGATTTTCCAGCAAGTGGTTGTTTGCGTTGAGAATAACAAAAACAAATAAAGGCAGCTAACTCGATAAAACTTAAAGTTATTTTCGCATGAACATAGAAATACTAGCCCATAATAAAATGGCCTTTGGTTAGATAAATGGGAGATCGCTCACAAATCGATTATATTTAATATGCTCGGCAATTTAGCAACTCGCAACGCGCAAGTATGACTTCATTTATAAGCCTCTATTTTTTTTTTTTTTTTTTTGAATATTGCACTTCAAACTAATGTGATGTACATACAAGCAGGGAGCGTAGGTACAAAGTATAAGGACAGGAAGTGCGAGTCAAGTGTTTTATGGCAGCCGTGACGCAGTTGCACAAGTCTGGCGGACTGGCCATATAATGATAGGTGCGACGTGTGGGCGAGCAGCTTGAAGCACTGAAAACGCAACCAATTAAATAGTTCAATATTCGCTGGCATGCAAAGAGAATCGAAAAAAAAAATGCTCATTAGACACCCGTAGCATGATTTTGCGTCGCAAACTCAGATCGTACAACGGGCTGAGATCATCTGGCCAATAGTCTAGAGTAGAAGAATGTGCGAGCCTTTGGCTCGATGTTTATATTGTTCACTACACTAGACTTTGATGAAGTCGACGCTTCTCAGAGCAATATTTTATTCGCCTTTTTTCGCTTTGAAGCTGCCACCACCAACGCAGCTTCGAAATATTTCTCAATGCAAAAGGTCGTTGTGAACCGGTTTATTCTATAGTTAACTTGAGATATTTGCATTCGTAATGAGTATAATATGCCGTGAAATTGTAAACACTTTTAGCGTGGCTAGAAAACTGTCAACAATACCGAATTCGCGCTGATGATCGAATAAGAGATACCCACTAACCGGGTCAAATCAATTACAAGAGCATCAACTGCAAGCTGACGACGCACGAGTTCATAATATTTGATGGGTATTCGCATATTCATAATATTTTGATTAATCAATTTTTTGTCATGTTGCTTCAAGAAGAACTCAAAGATTATTAAAGCTAGACTCGACAATCCTTATAGGCACAGCTTGAGAATATTTCTATTTTTACATTCTACAATATTAACTGCAGCTAGGTTCTAAGTTCGGGGTATCTGCTAGTCAAGCAGATGCCTCTTTTTACTCTCTTATTTGTTTACCGACAATCAGCATGCACAAAGAAAGCTGGGCCAGTAAAAAGCCGAATTGATTCAATGTTGACATGCTCATCTATCTTTGTGTGTTTTCTAATATAAATTGCTCAGCAAATCATCGGTTGAAAACACGTCTCAATCATTGCCGCAAATTTTGATTAATTTTGAGTTTTTCATATGTCTGCCAAATTTAAATCATTTTTGCCACCCGGAAGATATCTGCACACTTTTGTTGTACATCTTTCAAATGCCAAATGCACCAATAAATCAGCCAGATTTCGACCATGGGCAAAACAAATCGAAGCAGCTTACAAGCCATTTAGTTTGTTGACTTCAAATAAATAATATGAGAAGTTGTTGCATAATCGAACTGTGACCAAGTTCAGTGCACGAGGAAGCCAACAGTCCGAGCTTTGGCCGAGGCTTTTGGCAAATTTGGTCAGCTGTACTCGCTGGCACGTTGAAATGTGCCAAATTCTGATGGTTCAGACTGAATGTGCCGCCGTGTGGGCTGGTGACACATTTTTGAGAGCTGCCTACGCCGGAGATACAAAGCATCAAAGCTGCGGTTATAATTCTACGACGTACGATCGCAAATATTTGTCTGACAGGTGTCAGCAATGACAAGCAATGGATATATGTATGCATGTGTGCTCTGGGCTTAAGGTCTTCGTTTTCAGGTGGATCATGTGAAATTGGCTGCTAAAAATAACCACTTACAAAAAACTCTATACCAAGTGCTATTGATTGAGAGAGAAAGAAGAATATCAGTCAATTAAATCAGATATACTTAAGTAATCCATAAACTGTGTTTAAAACCGAAAGGCAACTGAATTAACAAGACAACAAGTTGAAAGAGAAGCAAACATATATAATAAGTGTTATTAACTTTTCATAATTATACCCAATTAGAAAGAAGGGTATTATAAAGTTGTCAAAACAGTTCTAACTTCTAATATTTACAAAAGTCGATCCATCTTAGAATACAAGCTTCCTGTCACCTATTGAGTTTAAAACTATGTCAAGTAGTCGGGCAAGAGGGGAAAACAACTATGGGACACGAATCTATAAAGTCTGCTGAGCGTAGGGTATACTTTAGTCGGACACAGCTCGACTAGAGCAAACAAACTTATTTTGTAGAGTTTTATTTTGTTTTATTTTCGCTCTCGGTGGACACGTTTTTTACATTTCTAATTTGCGCTGAGCGGCTTGTTTTCTCGCATTTGCGCATATGCCTTTGGCTAGCATACACAGACATACTTATAAATCATCGTCAAGTCAAACATCGAGCAGCTTTATATACGTGTTCGCTCGTATAGAGTATATATAGGCACACATAACTACATTTGTATCTTTGTATCTACTGCAAAGCGCTGACGGACGTGAGCAAAATGCTTATGCTTGAAGTAAGTTTTTGGCAGCCTTTCGCTCGGTAAAAAGCTGAAAAAATTGCAAAAATGGTATGCAGAGTTGCCATGAAATATTTGAGCTCTATACCTGATACCTGTTGCATAGTCGATTCCTTGACATTGTCTAAGCATTCCTATCCGGCTTAGAAGTTGCCGATGCAGCACAAATAGTATCAACAGCGGCAACGGCTAATTGCCTATAATTACGGCCCAACAATTCAACCAAATGGTAAGCAATATCTATATGAAAAGCTTAGCCCGACCACAGGCACGCACACACATGGACCGACTTCACGGACAATGGAGCTGAGAGAGAAAACCACAAAAACCCATTACAAATGGGGAGACAAAACTTTTGGCCATATAAATCATGCAACAGAACAAATTGTGCTCTAGCCAGATTCGAGTCGGTCGAAGCGGAGCTGACGGCGAAACATGAAAGTACTCTCGTCCGTCGAGGACGACTAGCAGATACCCTGTACCCAGCGTTCAGCTGTTGTTACAAATATTGGCAACTGCTTCTTGACATAAATACATGCGTACAAAACATACACACATACAGACACGCACGCGCGCAGCAGGCGGTGGTGCCCACACCATGGATAATGCATTCTTGATTAAATTCGGGCCACACAAACAAGTCAAAATACTTAAGCCAAGTAATAAATCTAAAATATAATGTTGGTAAGAACCGGAAAGAAATCAAAAGTTTAATATTCTCGAGAGATATTTTAATAAAATAGAATTTTGATATCGATGTTTATCGATTTCCTGAAAAGGGGACATCGATAGGGGACCTTTGCTCAAATTTAAAGTCTATCCCATTTGGGTCCCGAGATAATACATAAGGTTAGAAGAACAGAAGGAGATGCGTAGATCAACTATTGATGCTATCCTATTATATATATGGTTTATTCAGAGATGCCCCCGTCTGCCTGTTACACACACTTTTGCACAGAAGCCGTCTTTACCCACTCGCAAGGGGTTGAGGGTATTAACATGTTTGATAATGGGTATATGCATGTGTCCAAAATAAATATGCCAAGTCGTATAAGTGTGTATATGGTCGTAAAAACGGATGTACCTCATAAGCAGCTAAGTCCTCCTTGCCGTATATGGCAACTGGCGATGAATTCCGTGGCGCGAACATTTTGGCCTTGTCTGATAATACATGCCACCGACAATTTCTTGGTGTATTTTAATTTCTACTTAATTATTATTATTATTATTGTCGTTTTTTTTAAGTGGCACTGAGAGAGAAAAACGCCCACAATTTCTCAATTACATATGTACAGATATGTGCGCTGAATGTCTAGATTATAAATTCGGTATTTTTTGTAGGGGCGTTGTTTTCAATAAATAATACTTTTCGGTTTTTTTGCACTGTTTTAACTGGGATTCGTTGTTGTTGTTGTTGTTGTTGTTGTTGTTGTATGAACGATGACTAGTCTCAATATATTTGTTTTTGTTTTGTTTTGATTTGTTTTCAAGGTCGTAGTTTGGTATACTTGGAGATTTTTGAGTATTCGGTTCACTTCAGTGTTCGATGGGCCTAAAGGCCATATAAGATTGCGGATTTGAGAATTTCGTTAGCAAAGTATCATTGCCCATTTATTTGGTAAACACAGTTTACTACGCTGTTTCATTTAATATTTATGCTTCGTATATTCGTAACACGTTTTTGGTTTCCTTGCTAATTAATTTTTAATACAACTGCGAATTGATGGACTCCTAATTGCTCGCTGACCCGTCCCGTCCCGTCCCGTCCCTTCCCATTGCCTATTGTAATTGTAATCGTTTTCGGCTGTCGGTTGTCGTTGCGAATCTGTTGGATACGTTTCGTTATTAGCGCGACTCAAATGAAACTGTTGAGATTTCTTTCTAGTCGTGAACAATCGACTTCGTCATCGTCATCGTAAGAGAGACTTCAAAGCTGGCCAGCCACCTTCTCAGTCTCGGTCTCGGTCTGCTCGCCGATTGGGTTTTTGAGAGACGGGGCATTTGAAAGCTCTTTGCGTACGTGTATCTCATGAATGCTTAGCTTACTGACTTTCAGTCACAGCCTTAACTCAAAGTCCCGCTCTTTAATTTGCATGTTTTGAAAACAAGTTTTCGGCGGGCGTGGACTGCAGTCAAGCACGAAAACAAAACACACACGAGGCCTGAGGCTCGATCGCTTGACCGAGAGGCGAGCTTGTTGTTTACCTATCGATGTATCTATTGCCTCATGCTTAGCATTCTAATATTACATTTACATTTTCGATTGACAGTTGCGAAAGCAGATTCCACAGTGCCAGAGCCGAGAATTGCATTAATCAATGCAACGAAAAGGAGGCGTGCTTTGGCCAAGAAGCAATTAATCAATTATAGAAGCACCCACGCATTACAGGGTATTCCGCTGGGAGTCCACATAACAGACAGAAACAGGGTACCTTCTGGCCCAGCAGTTCAGTCTTGCATGGCTAAATATTTAAGCTTAAGTGCTTAAGGCCTCATTAGAGTAGGGCAAGTGTTTTTGTCGCGACATATATGTAGTTGACTTGGATTCTGTTTCGGTCCGACTGCACTGCCCACTAAACACAATAAATTATTAGTAAATCAATTCATATTGAATTGTAGGCGTACACGCTTGCTCCAAAGTTGTAAACAATCGCAAAATTAGGCAAACCAACAACAACAACAAATCATCAGTCAACAGAGGAAGCCAGGCAGAGCATCGGCAGCCAGCCAAACAGGTGGAACGAACCCAGGCAACCCGAACGAGCAAATAGCACCCGCAGATATATATGTTAGGTATATAAAAACAAACTGCCCAGATAATCACGCTGGCAATTGCGTAACAAAGCAATAGAACACAAATATATAATACAAAAGCGTAAATATGACTTTGCACTCTTTTGAAGTTAGGAGAGTGTCGAGGTTATTAAACAAAGCTTGAAAGGTATTCCAATAAATGAATAATATATTAACTAGGAAATATATGAGCTTAAAAAGAATTGTCATATCAATTGATACCCACCAATTTAAGATGCCCAAACCATTGTTTAATTTGCCTTTAAGTGTAATATACTTTTATGATAGTAAAATAGCAAATATCAACACGTTATGCAATTAGATATATCTATGTATTATACAATACCCAATCAAAACGTTGTTTAACTTTTTAAATGTGAACTATGCTTTACAAAAGAAAATCAATTTGCATAATACACAAATACACAAATCAAGAGCAAAAGTCACACACTGCAGCGACGTTTGGACAAACAAAATGCATTGTTAACATTCCCGCTACCAATAAAGAGGAGGGCAACAACTTAAACAGCCGCACAAAGATTCAAGCGACAGCGCAACGCACTTGACTGCCCTGCGAGACCAGATCAAGCCCGAGGCCGAGACCTGGCTACAAACTGAGATTCCATGGTGCAGACAATATTTACCCATTGAAAGCTTGTACAAAGGGTATAGCGTTTCTGTGCAAATGCATGTAACAGGCCGAATGCACAAGTATATATAAATATGCTTGAAAGGAACTACGAGCTGAGTAAATCCATGTGAGGGCGTCGATCTTCAAAATCAGAGAAGCTAGGCATTAGAAATTTTAAATATATATTCTTATAAGTATACGTAGAACAAGCTTTTCATATGTATTCGATAACAACGATAAATATCTCCCAAAAAACTATAAATATCGATTTAGTTACATGTAACTAAATGGTTCATAAGCAAATTCTTAGGATTAGAAACTAATAGTATATACCCCAAAACATGACATGTATGTTCTCAAATAGTATGCTGCATTCAGAATACTTTTCGCCTATATAATGAAGGACCTAAAATTTTCAAAAGGATCAGACTTTGCTATTTTTTATAGTATTAGTATTTGCATCGTTAAGTAAAAGGTTCGAGTATTTGTAATGACAGCTCGGTATCTTTCAGTTGGGCACGCTCGACTAGAGCACACTTACTTGCTTTTGTTGTGCTTAAGTGTGTGTGTGTTGCGTGTGTATTTCTGGCGACGGCGCCTTTTCTCGTAGTTTATGGGGGAAAGTTACGAGCGACGGCTCTGACAGATGCTAGGCAGATAGATAGATATGCAGATAGTTCAGACTTGAGCTGCATGCGGCGCATATTCAAATGAATGCAGCTTGTTGTTGGATTGGTGGCGTTGCCACTTGGCCGCTTTTCCTTTGATATACGCCGTGAAAAGTTGCCGGGACTGTGCGCTATGTATAGCCATTTACGTGGATTGCGGATTGTTTCCCTGTGGCTTGTGCAATTAGATTACATTTGCTTTGTTGTCACTCGACGACATTGTACAATGTCTTATGACGTTTTTGTCATATTAATAGTGTTATTGAAATTATTACCAAAGGTTTCTGATTTCTCAATATGGCTGGCTTCTACGTAGGTATTTCTAGCAATAATGATTTATGGCTAAGACCATGTTTGGGTGCCACAAATACAGTCTAGCTGAGAAGTTGTTTGATTATTACTTGTACTCATTTACAATTGTCGAAATGGTTATGATAAAATTGTGCATATGCATACAACAAGCAGACAGAGGCATCTGTAACATATCTTCGGGGCAAGCAATCTAATACATTTCAAATGACAAGTGCGAGAGACAACGAATCGGGCAGGTATTCTAAAGAGAACATACACAGATATTCAAGAGGTTAAGCATATTTTCACCCAGACGCTGGTTAAAGTGTGTTAGTCTATGCGTATGATTAAAAGTGAGCTTGAATGAAAGTAGGCTACGGCTATTAGGCGCTGTGTAGAGAGTATCTGCTAGTCGGCACTCGTTGCTTATCAGAGGTATTCCCGAAATGTTTTTTCAAACCAAATAATTGAATTTCCTACTCAAGTCATGTCCCGTTTTCTTCCAAGAACTCCAATAAACTTCCAGCTGATTTCGTCACACATAAATATTGCTATTAACCTATTTTCGGCTAGCCTGGGAAAGCTGCTATTTATTGATTTTAATTAAACACATTTTACCGATTAAACAAGCACATTTGCATATTTTCAATGAGTGGGCTTTGTTATTATAAGAGCTTTGCGCCGATTGGTCGGAATCGGTTAAAGCTACACACTAAGATTTAATTATATAGAGGGGGTTAGCTAAGCTGCGTTTCGGCGTGTATTTTGTAAACAATTTTATGTGCTGCTAAATGCTGCAGAGGAGTTGGGCTTATGTCCAGACGCTGTAACAAATGCAGCGAACGAGGGACGCCCACAGATGAAACACAAACATGACAGACGCGTACAATTTGAGTGAAAAAGTCGCATAAATTTAGTTAAAACCAAATCGAAATCAAAGTAGCTGAAGCTGAAAAAGTTGAACGGAAAACTCAAACTGTTTTTGTGCCTAATAACAGGTGTCAGAGTCCAATCCAAAAGCTGCCCACTGATCACTTCACAATGCCCTGTTAGAAAAACAGTGCGTGAAAGCGGGTATAATAGACTTGCATTAGTGTGGCAGACGGAGACATTATCGATAATGTATATAGACAATGATAAAGGATAAAAAAGACCAATGAAATGGATATGGTTAGATCGACTCAGCTCGACGACGAGATCAAGTATATGTTCGTATATTTTATGATATCGAAAATGCTTTTTTCTGCTTGTTACATACATTTGCACATAGCGATTATACCCATCCAATGGGTACAGGGCATAAACACGTTCAAAATGAGATTGAATTGGATAAAGCTCTTTAATTCTAATTACAGGCTCATATATATTTAAAACACCTTTGCAATTCAATCATTCGTATATACTCTGTTTATGATATAAATTCATTTTGTTTTTTTTTTTTAATCTCTTTTAATATATTAAGTGAAGCGCATTTCTTTATACCCTGCCATTCATTCCCTATGCATTGTTCTGGCTAATGTCCGCATATAATCTACTCAAAACTTTAATCTAAATGTTCAGCTTAGCCATATGGTGGTATACGATATTAAATTACTTAGTTACAATTGAGACTCCAATCAATTACAATACAAAAATGCGTACATACGAGCTTTCACTTATTTACGAAGAGCTTAGGTTAACAATTCTCCCCTTGCTCTTCGCTTCTGATATATATTTATTTATGTATATATATAATATATGTATATGTATGCAGATTCTTGACTTACTTCCTTGTTTATAATACATCGATCGTTATGAAAATTTCTGCATACCATTATGAAACAAAATTTTAAATTAGTCTAACCTGCGTATGGCAAACGAAGGCCTACATTCCAAATTGGCGTTTGCTCTCTGCCGTAGGCTAGTTTAGACCAAAGTATATATATGGCTAGATCGATTGGGTTATTAATTATGAAACATGGCAAATAGAAGAAAACATTCCTGTCTCCAATTTTGATCAGCATCAACAGCCTAGCTTATCTAGACATAATTGTCTTGCACTGATAAGGAACATAATATATTCTAAATATTTCCCCAATCCAAAAATGGTATCATTCGTATGTGATATTCAGGAAAAAGAGTCCTCAGTTAGGGTACAGAGTAGTCGGTCACTCACGGATAGTGATTACATTAACTCGTTTCTTTTTGCATTCGGCGACGCGCAATTGCAAAGTCAAACTATATCAAAGAGTAAACAGGAATCAAAATTGGCTACAATAATAAATCTGACATCATTCCCTGACATCACTAGCTCTTATAAGTGTCGACGGTTAAGAGCTCAGCCACCTCGAAGCTCATTAGAAATGCATTTTCAAAATTCCAAGCCTGTTAGAAACCTGAAACATTTTCTAATTTTGTGATTTTTGTCGTACAACTAATTAATAAATCAATAAGTGATCAGCAACAAAAATACAACACGAAACATTCAGAAAACAAGTATGAATGATCTGCTTGGGAGTGAGGCAATAGGGAATACCCTATCTTTACTCAACTCGGAGATGATGTAACAATATTTTGAACTTCTTGTTCTACATCTATGCAGAAAAAAGCCACATGTACTTAACTTACTTTTAGGACATAAACATAGGAAATATTGACAAGAACTTACGTACCAAACTTTTTGTTTCCGACTATCAAAATTTTCGATACATGTTTTAACAGTCCGGTAAAAAAAATAATCGATAATTATCGATTTGGGGACATCGGAGGAGATTTACCCAATTCGATGCAACTTGATCTATTATATAAATCTAAACAAACCAATTTTTTTTTTCTTAAAATTTAACACGGTACAGGGTATATAGATAGCCGGACAGACATAATATTTCATTCATCCGGTCAATGATTTGCCATTGCTATCTGTCCACCCTATCTATTTATTATAGCTTACAATTATTATTGTATCCCTCCCTCTGCCTCTATTCTTTAGCAAAATTCTTGACAGTTTTGAATAACTTTTTTCTCACATTTATTCCATTTATTATTTATTCGAAATAAGTCTAGTTCATTAAGACTATTTTTTTTTTATATTTTGCTTAAATATATTAATATATTTATATCAGCTCTAATAACATCATTGACAAAATTAGCAATGAAAGGGGGCTTAACTAGCCGGACGAACAGAGAAGTAATACACAAATCGGTTCGGTGATGTTATTGGGTATTTTTTTACTCTGGTTAGGATTTAGCTCTTAATTTTTATATTTTTAAATACTTGAGTTGACACCAGCATTAATAAATAAGTAAATATGCATATCAGCCACAAAACATTAATAAGCATCGATGTATTCGGTTCTATGGGTAAACGATATAGGAGATATGAGAAGCCTTGAGGGCTTTTGAAAAATAGCTGCACTCAAATAAATACAAATTGGTTTATCAAAATGCAAATAAATCGAATGCCACAGTTGAAGTGGTCCGGCTCCAATTTTGAGCAGATGTAACCGAGCTCCAATGGGACAATTCATTGAGGCAACCTGTCAATGCGACTAGCAAATATATGCATACATACATATATCAAATTGATTATTGTTTTCAGAATTAATAACCTTTTTGCATGTTTCTTTGGGATTTCAGAGTGTCGTTCGGGCCGCAGCGTATACGGTAGCCACATCCATACTCAGGTCTGCGCACACATAAGACACGAGACACGAGACGAGGCATTTAGGAGTGCCCGTACATCAATCAAGTGCTAATCATGTGGGTTGGTTTCCAAAACAAAATGTTCGCGAGCACACAAAAAGTATAGAAACAACGCAACAAAAACGAGTTTCAGCGGTTGAGGGTGCACGCTTTCGGATACCCTGTAACGATTTGCCAGCGACAAGCGTACATTCGTGCTGACTTCAATGATATTAAGTACTCATTTTTAATGGCTACAGGGTATGACAAAATAAACTTGTTCTGCATCGCATGGTATTGTATATGAGAGCCAACAGTTTAAGCTTTAAATCTTTTTAGCAGACAAACAGGCAGACAGAGAGACGCTCGGGTCTGATATGTAGATCGACCCGGTTATTGATAGCGGGTTGGGTTATGCCTCCATTTAATCTATTCTTAGTTGTACAGGGTATGCATGCACGGAGTTGTAAAGGTGTCAAAAGCATTGATGAATAACTTTGTTGATAGTCCACAAATATGTGTCGATAACGTGAACTTGTATAATATTTAGTCGCGATATTTTGTATGTTGAATGTAAAAATTGTCAAGCGATCAGATTTTGTTATTCCTTCATGTGAAAAGCGTAAATCAACTTTAAGTATGTCATAAGCATAATATTTATGTGTTTGCATGTGTTAAATAGACACAAATTTCAAAATTAACATTTCAAAATGGAGGCTCCATAAACAACATAAGACAAAATTGTCTATCAACCTGCTCGTCGATCTCGGAAGATATAACATGTTCACCTGAAATGTCAACTATTACTTTAAGCCGAAGTGCGCAGACACCAATATTTTAAGCTTCAGTTGCTTTTTAACCAATTTTCCTTTTGAGACAATTGATAAATAGAAAGTTAAGGCAAATCGAGCCGTTAAATAACACAACGTTTTGGTCTTAGATAATTCCTCCCGCACAGGCGAAAGATTTGCGATAAACGACAATTCACTTTGCGGCAAATCAACGAAGAATTTATAATGTATTTAGTACGTATTTCGACTATTTAGGAAAATGTATATTGGGAATATCAAAATATCTAAAATATAGTCTAGGTCTACCCTGAAACCGTTCATCACTCTTTGCGGAAAAGGGGAATCACAAAGGGAGTTATCTCCTACTCCCACTAAGTATGCACACATTTTCTGCCTTTCGCATTTTCTGTGTCTCAGTTTTGATGCGGCCTTGATAACCTTCTGCATAGGCGGCACTCAGTATATATAGAGCTGCCATAGGAACAATCAGACGAAAGCTAACATGTGAGCACAATCTTATTAATATTTATACCAAAACGGATTCTTTCAATAGAGCCTTACGATATAGTTTCCTAATCGGGCACTCCCGACTAGGGCACTTTAATTTGTTTTGTTTTTTGCCCCAAAAGTTCGTTGACATTGTGACTAATGCTTGATTTTTGCTTTGCGACCAGCTGGCTATAACTTGATGCATGTGTGTATTCTGTGTGTTGTGTGTCTGTTGTCACACCGTCGTTTGTTGTTCTAACTGTTTTGCATTGTTTTATGACCAGCTCAGCTGTGTGTCGTGCCTGTGAGTACATGGGAATCAACGCCGTCAAAGCCAACAACAACAACAACAACAAAAGTATCCACAGCCACAACAAAAAACTGGCAACGTGGTGCAACAGTTTACCTTTAATGGGGTCTGGGGCGTTAAGGTTGGCGGGCTCCGGGGGTCACCCACAGCGGTTGTGTGTTAAAGGTAGCACGGTGTTGCTTTTACCGTTGCCTATTTAATGTCACTCGCATTTTGTTGATCGGCTACTGCTCACACACACACATGTGTGTTTGTGTGTGTGTGTGTAATAAAAAACGTGGCAAGTACGAGTGCTTGCAAGTTTACCTGCTCCACATAACATGTTTGTAATTTGTTTGGAGCTGCGATTACGAAAAAGTGTGCCTTGCCAGAATTCCCAAGAATTGGTATTCAAGCCGTTTCACTTGGCCTAATCGAATGTAACCCATTGACGATCAATGTTTACAAAGCATAGAAACAGCTCTTTGCGATTCATATATTATCATTTGATTAAACGTACTATTTAAATCAATATTCATATAGATTAAGTCCATTGAAATCTTATTTGCAATGCATCTTATAAGCAAATAATATTTGCACAGCGCAAAACAATTTTCAGCCCGATAAGAAACTTTATTACTCAAAATAATGTCTGTAATCCTTTCCAATAAATGTTACACTAATTAAGCACCTACTAACTATTTTAATCCCGTGAATGTGACTGCAAAAACATTACGCATTAGCCAAAACACGAATCGTGCTAATGGCACAACACTTCTTCTCTCACTTTTGAGCAACAATCCAGAAAATGAGTACTACAAGTAGCTAAAGCCAACGCAACATGGGTGACTGCGCTCGAGGCGGCAAAGTAAAAAAGGGAAAACAATTTTCTGGCGGCAAGCGGACAGCGTTTTCCACATCGATGCACAAAAATTAGCAACGAGATCAACCTAATAAAATTACAAACACACCGACAAACTTGCATACGAAGCTCTAATAAAAAAAAAGCAACCAGCCAAAATTCAAATCTCGCAGCGAGAAACCTTTGCCAACGAGGCAGACAAAACTTGTAGAGTAGCGCCTTGGGTCGAGCATGCCCGACTAGGAGATAGTCTGTACTTAGCTTCGAACTACAATACATTTGTATTTATTTCTACGAATACATACGGAGATACTTATACTCAATCTGCGCCTATTTCTCCATCAGCCTCATCCTATGCGAAATTCAACCTTACGTAACTCAGGTGTTTATTGTTCAATCTTAATGAAATACTCAGGCATTTTATATGACAACCAGTTGAATGCATATACTAAAGACCAAGACTATTCATCTAAAAAAAAAATTTATAGATTCGAGCTCTTTTATCTCGTTTATGCCTATTAAACCTTTGATACAATAACTATATTTATTGATATTATAAAAATGGGAAAAGTTATCGCAAAAATATCATCGCATTCTGCAAATGATAAACGCAAACATATATATATCTCTAGTTAGAATAGACGTGTGGGCGTGCGTGTGCGGCGTCGGAGAATCTTTCAGGCATACACTTGCGAAATATTGCAATATACCCAGTTGCAGTGGGTACATGGTATAATAATAGCACGACATGCAAAAGTTGAAAGTGGCAGACAACTTTCTCAAATGGTGCTGGACAAATGCGCTCGGCAACTGCAGCTTTTAGCTGCATTTGGACCGGGCAGATCCGGGTCGTTTTTTGCGTGGGTGCCCCACAAGCCAAGAGAACTCAGAGGGGGAGAGACAAAAAGAGATACAAGAGCCAGTGCAGTGGCAAGACATTAGCCAAATGGCTGTAGCTAGTCTGAACCAATGCCACTTTGGCTGCCATTTGTTTTTTTTGGTTAATCATACGTTAGCGGCACATAATTATATAAAGTCGTATGCAGTAGAGTACCCTTTGCGGCTTTACATAAATTAAATGAATGAAATAACAGCCTCTTTGCGGCGTACTGCTACGAGAGTGAGCCAAAACAAAGTTGCCCTCGTTGCATGCCCAAAAGCTGTTCGAATAAGCAGCCGCACGATTTTTGCTCAAGACTCTGTTTCAGCCCAGGTCTGCAGTCGGGTTTTTCACGCCAAAGCTGAGAAAAGGCCATCAAATTGTGCAACTATTCAAACATACATTTTGGCTATAAGCCAGAAATTGGATTGGCGTTAAAAAAATTAAAAATCGAACTGCAAGAACGTTGCAGTCGGACGCAACCGACTTGCCAATACCCTGTTGTAGGAGTTCCCGAGTAGTTCAATTGGCCAAGTTTCTCTCTCTCTCTCTCTCTCTCTCTCTGTAGATTCTATATAGATATTCAAAAAGTTATAATGAGCGGGCATTAAATGGGAAAGTGTGACAAGCGAGTGTGAGAGTGGAGAGCGCATTTCCTTTCCAAGACAAGGCAATAGACACTTTTGGCCTAGTCGCTGAAAAGTGAAACATTGGCGAGCAGAGCGGGAAACCAGTTCCATGTGCTGAACCACTGTGCTAGTCAGATCTGGAGATTAACGTTGCTTAGAGCCTACACTCGATTTCTCGCTCTTTATGGCAACAAATGATTGGTGGAAACCAATTCGACTGCAGCTCCCCTGTGTTATTATTAGCTGACTGAACATGACACAAGCTGCGTGATTAGCTCCTCCTAAATGTGCATTTACTAAAATAATACCATGATGCTTAGCCTTTAATCAAACAACTTCTCTTTAATTAATGCCAGTGCGGCATTCATCTAAGCTTAAGAAAATAAACACATCACCGAATACTCTTATACACAGTGTGTATAAAAGATGTCAGAAAGAGACGGACAATCAGACGGACAGAGAAGATCAATGTGAATAATATTAAAATTTATATATACCCTGTACTTTGATGTTGAGCCATGGAGTTAATATATTGTATCAGAGACTTTAAGTTTGAAATATATGTCGAAAACTAGCATCTTTTTTTCCGAAAACAATAGTTATGGAGCTTCAGATTGTTTTTTGTGAGGTTATCAGAACTAAGTACAAACAGCAAACTTGGTAGATAAGTTTTCGTATCTACCATTCTCGCTCATCATATGTTCTTTTTCCGATGCCTAAAAACTCACATTATATATATGCCATATTAGTTGATGAACTCATTTTTGAGCATTCTTCTTAGTTTCTTACAGGCTTCCATTAAAAATTGCCTTACAAGTAAAAACTTAGCGAATAAATGATTTTGTGAAAAGGTATCTAACAGGCAGAAGAACGTATCTCCGACCACATTTAGTATAAATACTCTTGATCAGGCTGACGTGATGAGTCAATGTTCCTCTGTCTATCCGTTTGTGTGAACGGGTCGATTTTCTAAAATACAACAGGTATTTTTTAATATTCGTATGTATTTTCGTATATACTGATCGCCATCGAACTTGAGAAGTATGTAATATCTGGGTAGATCTAAGCTTTGCATGTAGCCTATCGTATAAATATTGATTCTTCCACATGTGCAGGGTATCTCCTAGTCGAGCAGGCCCACTGTAGCAGTGTTAATTGTTTTGCCTGCTACTTTTGTCAATTTCTGATTATATTAATAGCAGAACAGTGGACTATTATCGCTTTTGGCACCGATTCGCCTGCCCCGTTGTGGATGTCGACACAAGCTTTCACTGGAACATCATCCATACAGGATGAATGTTGACTATTCGAATCGCAGTGGCCAGCTGTGAGCAGGCAGGCAGGCGGGGGGGAGGCTGCTCGGTGCTTGTTTTGAGCGCAACGAGAGTTTTCTTTTGCTCAGCAGCAGATTTGTCTTGCAGGCGGTTAGAAAGTCGCGCAACTAATGGCAAATATCATAAACGACATAAACGACAGTCGCTAGCAACTAGAAAGATGAACGGACGAATAGCACTTTCCCAAAGCGACAGCTTGGCAAAAAGTAGAACAAAACAAGTAAAGGAAATCTTAGACACATAGTTTTGCTCACGTTTGCCCAGCAAACGGGAGAGGCGTGGCAAGGTGGAACGGCGGCAGCATATACATTGCAATTTACTTTCGATGCATTTGCAACACGAAGATAACATCGAGTATGTCCAATCTGCATTTAGATGAGCCGCCTTTCTCACTCGCCGCCTCATATGGGCCAAAACAATTACGCTTTTCTTGCTTTGCCTCGCCAGCGCAGCGTGGGCGGTGGGCGTGACAGCTGAGCCAGGCAATTATGTCCAGCGTTCGTGTAGAAAATATGAGTGGGAAGAGGGGGGAGGGGGGGGACTATCTGCATATAGAAAATGCTGCAGCTATGCGCAGGAAAACCCCAATCGCCACATAAACGCAACTTTTCTTCTTAATGTTTTCTGCTCCAAAAAGCGCAAAGCGTCTGGAAAATGGCTTTTTTCCAACTGCAGCAGCAAAACGCAAAAAAAAAAAAAAACAGCAACAACACCAAACCGCAAGGTGGCAACAAAGTTGCTCGTAATGAAAATGAAAGGGAAAACAAACGCCTGCCACCTGCAGCCACAAATCTGCCAACTAATGAACTAACAATTGCATGCGAAGAAATTCCAACCATGCGCTGATGTCGTCATCAACTGGGCTCACCTTGAACTTTGTGCCTCCCGATTTGGGGCCCACCTTCCCTATATTGTTCTTGTTGTTCTTGATTAATTGTTGCGCAAAGTGCAACGATTACGCTTTGTACAAATTGGAAAATTGCTCTGCTTTAATTGCGGCGCTGGCATTTGAAAAAGTCAGTGAAAGCTGCATTAGCGAAAAAAGTAAGCTGGGATTATAACTGAATTCGCATTCAATGTCAGTTGGCGGCCCGTTCAAAGGTCAAACTCTGTGGGAACAGAGAACTTACAGGTGGCAGATGAAAAGGCCTGAAAAGCCAATATATTGAATGCAGATTTGCAGTAAAGGGATGCTTTGTCCTATAGGAAAAGTATGTTAAGCGAGTAAGAGTCGAACAGATACCCTGTAGCATGCAAATTTGCACTTAATGTAACCACAGTGAAACTTGGGACAATCAATCAATCAATCAGTCAATCAGAAACAAAATCGTTATATATTGAGATTAATATTATACTAATTATTATTCCCATATTACATTTTATTGTTGCCTTGTTATTTTCACTTGCCATAACTTTGCATTTTCTAGCATTAATTGTTTTAGAGATCGAACTGGAATATGTATAATATAGGAATTCGGTAATAGTTTATTCAATATGCCCCTTCTTCTAACCATATTCAGTATGAAATTAACTTAGAAATTGGGTCAATTTTCGTATATATCCGCATTTGTAATTAGAAAATGCAAATTAAAGCCGTAATTAACACAATCGCATTTGCAAAGTATTCAGTATTCAGCTCGCCTTAGATATTTGGGTGCCCAATTTAGGACCACAAAATACGCAGAGAAATGCGCAAATGTCATTGACTTTTGCTGGTTTTTGTTTAAAAAGAAAAACTTTAAAATTTGAGCATTTGTCATGCAATGACATAAGTAACAACTGGGAAAAGCTAACAAATCGAAACCCGTATTTATAGAGTATTTGTGATTTGCTCGGTTTCACCACCTCAGAAAAGAATTTTCACAGAGTTTTCTAATGGTAAGCCAAAAAGTTGAATACAACTGTTTTCTGCGTGTTTTTCACCTCAATCATCTAAAACACATAAATCACCACTATGGTATAACTTGTAGTCGCATATTCACCCACATGTACCGTAACTGTTAGAGGTGAGAATGGGGAATAAACTCACTTTTTCGCTGCGCTCATAGTTGGCCGGGAAGTGCGGGGAGGTGCCGGAGATGCCGAAAAATGATGGGGACGCCGAATGCGGCGTCAACGGTGACGGTGACTGCGACTGAAGCGTCAGCTGCGACTGCGACTGCGACATGCGCTGATGATGCAGCGAAGAGAGCGTTGGCGTCGACATCGACAGCGACGTTGGGGTCATGATTAAATGCCGCATGTGTACCTGTTGTTGTTGTTGCTGCTGCTGCTTCTATTGTTGTTGTTGTTGTTGTTGTTGTTGTTGATGTGTTGATTTGAACAATAAACAATTTTTTCACTCTTCTTTGTTGTTGTTTGATTTTGCACTTGGCGATTTACATTGTTTGCATTTCTTTTTTTTTTGTTTTTCTTTTTGCCGTTTGTTTGCTCTCTGCCTTTCATTTGATGTAAATGTCAATTGTCTTTGTGGGTCTAAACATTTTGTGAGGCACCTCTATTAAATTATGTGCACATTCATGCATATATCCATATATATATATACACTCATATATATATATATAAACAGCTGCTGCTGAGCTATACAATATTTTCGCCCGGCACGCGGCCAAATGGGTTACGTTCCAATTACTTCAAATAATAGGAATAAGTGTGATCGATGCGAGAGTGCCAGACTGGGCGATACCCTGTAACCAGGTCGAAGTGTGCATAAAGAACGCATAGATACAGAAGCAACACACATTATGAACAAGTGTTTCTTTTGAAGAACTGACAATTATTGTTAAAAGCAACTCTGGGATTATATATTTTCCGATATCTACCCCAAATTATAAATATTACATTTTTTTAACAAATCTCAGATGTGTATGTTTCTTTAAGTTTATAAAAAACACAGAAAAATGACTTAAGTTCGCTTGCTTTTCTTGTTTACTTGCAATTTTCAACAAGCTTAAGGCTTGCAATTCTCAACAAGTTTAAGTTTCGAAAAGGGAACCCGCTTTAGAAGGAATACAGACAACCTTATATTTTTAATGGGTTTATACCATCTTGTTATAATATATGAGAATTTAAACAGTTCAATAATTTTTCATATTTTCAATAAGTATTAGAACTTATTTAGTTACAGGGTATGCCATAGGCGAGCACTCGCTCACACTCTTGATTCGATTTGAGTTTTCTTATTTGGAGGAATTAGCATATTCTCTTTCAATTACTTTATTACCAAATTTCTTTCCCTAATTGTTCGCTTTCATTGTTATCTTTTTCAGCATTTACCATTTAACTGCATTTGTTGTTGTTGTTGTTGTTGTTGTTGTATTCTTAACGCGTTTGGCTCTGCTGTCTCGCTCGCACACCTTCAGGGCGAGAGTCGACACCTTTTCCGAATGCCGTTATCAGCGTAGAACCGCGACAATTGCTCGACTTGAGTTTTCTATTTTTATTTTGTGCTTTTTGTTTTGTTGTTTTGTTTTTCAGCCGTAATTCTGTCTGATTTTGCAAGGGAAATGAGATTCAATTAATTTTGCAGTGACATTTTTGGGGGGCGGTTTCGCCCTTGGATTCTACTCGTCTCTCGGCTTCACTATCTGGGCACTCTTATTTTTAGTAGCCTGTATCTTTTTGTGATAAACAGTCCAATAGTACAAGCAAATATTCAAGTGTCGTTCGATAAATAAAGTTGGCAGAGAGACACGCAAGTATCGAGACTAGGCAACAATATCGAGAGATTTCTCCAGTCTCTATTTCTGCTTTGCAGTTCAATTCTCCGAAGAATTCTAATTGCGTTTTTAAACACGAATATTTAGTTTAAGCTGTGGCCCCTTATGATCTAATCATTTCATTAATTTCAAAACAAGAACAACAACAAAATCTGCTGCAAAATAATTGACTCGAGCACATGCGACGGGCGTGGGGGTGGTGGTGGGGCTATGTTGTTGCGGACTCCGATTCGGATTCGGACTTGGATTCGGATTCGGGGTTGCTCGCTGCTAAACTGGGCGAGAGACTCTCGGACAGTTATTTGCGGACGCCGTTTGCGTCAGCGTTGGCAGCGACGGCGACCGAATTACACGCGCCGAATATGTCCGAAGGCCGCTTAAAAAACGCACAGTTGCTATTGTTGCTGTTGTTGTTGCGTAGATAAATAATTAAATAGACAACGGCAAAGGCGAACCGCAACAGCACATTTTGGGAATTCTGCAGCGCTTTTTCATAATTTTCCTTAGCACTGCGCCGCATGCACTTTTTGTTGCAACATGCTAAATTGCAACAACTAACGGAAAGCAAACGCACCATACACAATGCAACGGTTGAGGGGAAGGTGGCGTTGGCGGCGGCGGCGGCGACGCGACCAGAAACCGAGAAAACCGCGCACCAAGTGGAATACAAATTGTAACTGAAACAGCGCAGCGGCTGCCAAACGGCGCAAAGCAAATGGCGCAGCAGCAGTGGTCGGAGCGCAGAGCGAGAGCGAGAGAGAGGTGCGAGTAAAAGGCATTAACTAACAACAGGCGATAAAGTAAAACAGACACAACAACAAAAACAACAACAGTTAGCAGGCTGAGAGAGAGAGAGAGGCAACAAGAGCGAGCCAAGATCGTGACTCTCAAACTTCAAACAAACGTTAAACTTCCAACTGCTGCTGGAGGCTCCAGCGCACAGCTGATGTTCGGCTGTGGTGAAGTTGTGCCTTTGGTGAAAAGGTCACTTGGAGAAGCTTTTGTTTTTGTTTCTCGCATTCGACTCGGAGAGAAAGTCTCGAGGCGCTCTTGCTTCTGATTTTGAGCATTATTATTAAATAATATTTCGCAGATTTGTAATTGAAGAGCTTCAGCGAGTGGGCGGGGGTGTCTGCGTCTGCCTGCGTGCATTGAACTTGACATAAAACCCAACTAATTGTTGCTATTGTTGTTACGAGCTGTTGTTGTTATTTGTTTCTGCTGTTAATTGCGTGAAATTTAAAGCCCGTTAATTGTGGGTTACTTTGTGTGTGGCGCGCTGCTTGAGAGTCGCAGCGAGGCGGTTTCGTTGGGCGTGTGGTGGAGGTAAGATTTACGTGACCAGCGCTTGCATGTTAATGAACTTTTCTGATTGGGGCATGGTGAATGTGGGAGGACGTCTGCGACTCCAATTAGCTTATGAAACTGGGTCGCATTCTTTGCATCCACATCCAATTAATCAAATCGAAAATTAATAATACCCAAGAAACTATAAAAAATGCATTTGGGAGCGGGTGTCTCCAATATGCGAGCGTATAACTTTCATTTTTGTTGTTGTTTAAATTATGCATGTGGGCTGCATTCGGGAACTCGTTCAGTGAGAGACTGTGGAAACTGGATCGCGCGCTGCAGGCGGCCATAAATAGATCGTGATCGAGTTCAATGAAACGCGACGAAGTGAGGAAAAATCAAATCTAGTGACAATGTGGAAAAACTGTCAAAGCGAACGGCGAAAAACTCAACACGCTGCCAAAGTGGAAGCTGACCGACTTTATGGACAAAGATTATCCACCAACCCATTTACTCCAGGTACTCACCCTGTCCATCAGCTGTTCGTCATTCCGCTTGCGGCGAGCAGGCGCACGGATAATGCGGCCGGCATCTGGGGCGTCCATGGCGATCCTGTGCTGTTTACAACGCGGTCTTCCGATTTAATGAGAGGCAAAGAATGCTGGAATATAACAAAAATATAACACACATGTAATAAAAAACAAACTCTCTAAGAAATTAAATATTGTTCTTATACGGTTTAAGTATTGTAAAGTCTGGCTAAGTCTTCAAGCAAATAAAATGCATATGTAAACAAACATTGTTTATACAATACAGAAACACGCACACACACATGTACGTATATAGACTTATTAGCAAAGGTTAGCTGAGACACGCATCCCAGCTGAAACTCTTATACGCGCTCACTAGTTGTGTATAAGCTGTGTGGTGGCTGCCGCCGCTAAACATTTTGTTCGTTTTGCATTTTGGTTGCAAACTTGGCTAAAATACGATCCACACGCAACGTAGCAGACTTTTTAATGTAAATACTCTATGGTACGAAGAGTATTACTCTTTTCTAAGCGTCTAGATAAGCCCTAAAAACCTTTGGTTAATAGTTAAGTTGTTTTTTGAAACAAGTTTGTTTTACACAAGTTTCTTCTTCTTCGTATAAACTGTTACTTGAAATCTAAAGGCTCTGATTATAAGAATATAAGCTTTACTCACTTTTATTGAAAATCTTAAGGCTCCACATTTCGGTAAATTCGCAAATTTGACAGTTAAAACTCAGTTCGAGTTGTTTTTTTCAATTCTTTTGGCAATTTACAGTTGATTGGAAGCAATTATTGCAGGAAATGTTAAATATAACTGCAAAATATAAAACAATTTACGATTTAGTTAATGAAAATTCCTGAGTTTATATAAAATAGATTAATGTTTAAGACTTGTCGAATAAAATTACAAAATTTGTTTTTAATTTATCGTAAGGAAAACATTTCAAATAAAATTAAGTACGAATGCACTAGTCGGGAGTATCCGACTAGGAGATACTCTACGCTTGCTGTGCTCTTTTCTCATCGCCCTTAACTCTGAGAAATGCTTTCTTGAACAAATTCGGTGCTTATTGTCCGATCTCTATGAAATTTGCAGCACACCATTTTATATTGTGTGGAACGGGACAAGGTATCTAGCAAGTATAATATACTCTAACTTCGGTGGCTCTACTCTAATATTCTTATTAGATATATGAGATTCATCTCTTATAATTTCATCAATTCAGAAGGACAGACAAAGCTGATCAAAGAGATATTCACTATATAAACTCGGGTATATCGCCTTTCGCCTGTTACACACTGCATATATGTTTCCCGTTAAGTTTTATCAAGAAGTTTAAGTTCTGCTCACGACTAATTTGACCAAAATAATGCGTTCTTTCCTGTCACATTGATTGAAAAGCTTATTGAATTGATTAGCATGCAGACTGTTGACTTTATTCAAAGTCGGATCAGGAACAATGCGATGACATCACGCAGCAGATCCAATTTTGGCGACAATCTGTTGACGTCTACGGGTTTGTACGTATAGCAAAATTGACGCAAAGTAAAGGATTCATGAAATACGCTCATAATAGCTTCCATATGCAAGCACGTTTCTCTGATAAAAGCCCCAACTATGAAAGCTCGTAACTAATGTAAGCTGCAGCTGGGAGCTGTAAATGGCCAGATAATCGCGATTATCCGACTTGACGATACCCTGCACCCCAATTCGAGCTGCCTCAAAGATAAAAGACTAAACACAAACCAAAATAGTATGTAATATCTGTATATCTCTAAGGATTGCTTCGATTTCGATTACAGGAAGATCAACTTGGCCATCGATCTATTGATCTGCATATATATATATATATATGTATGCTGTTACATACATTTGCACAATACCAACACACCCTTTCTTTATCCGATGGTAAAGAATAAAGGGAAGCAACGGAAAAAAAACAACATCAGTTGTCATTGGCAACAACAATACGATGTGTGATTAATTACGGGCACAAAGCGAGCAAACGAAGAATGAATAAAGGGAATTGGCTCAACAAAGTGATGGACTAATCGATACCCTGTTTAACCATATATAATAGATAGATAGTATAAAAACTATATATATAATTTAAATAAAAAATTATATAAAAAAAAAAAAAACAAGTATTAATAAAGCAAAACGAGTATATGAGTTTTGTCTAATATATTATATATTAATATATTATTTAATTCTGCCTAATAAATAATATGTATTAATTATATTAAAGTTCTCATCCTTATTATATTTATAAATAATTATAATAAATAGTATATATTATGCATATCAAATTGTTAAATTGAAATTCAACAAAGTTTTTAAATTTCTCATCTTGTTGGACCTTTAAATATTGCACAAATTGAATTCTCGTCTCATCTAGTGAAAGAGAGGAACCTTTAATTCAAGTTGTCGTCTGAGCTCCACTCGATTTGCTGGACAATTTTATATTTCTGGACTGAATAGTTATTGAGACAAAGTTAAGAGTGTATAAAAGGTGAGGCTTGAAACTGAGGAAAAGCTGCTGGAAACTCTGAACTGTGAGCTGACGCGCAACGAACAACAAACAACAACAAACATTTTCTTTTGGCTTTTGTTGGGCGAATGCTGAATTTTCTTTGCATAACTCGAAAGATGCAGACGTCAAAACGTTGCAAAACTGAATTGCTGATGAGCTGATATTTCAGCTCTCAAGTTGGGAAAGTGTTTTGGCAACACCCAAAGATAACACCCAAGAGTTGAAGTTTTGTTAAAGGAGGAATCAAAGTTCGATCTGAAGAACAGCTCGAAAAGTCTCTCAGTTGGGGTCAAGCAGAGACTGCAGAACAGGGTATTCAATGATTAAGCATACCCATATCGATATATATATATATATATATAAAAGTTCGAAAACACTTTTAATTTGTTATCAATTCACGTTAATGTTATCAAAGAGAACCGATTAATCAAAATCAGCGACAAATAATAACAATTGGACATTTGCACATTTAAATAAATGTTGAGCTATCCGAAAGAAATTACACCAGCTGATTTACATATAAAAGCTAGCTTTTCACACGGAACACATGTCCGGGCGTAGCTTGAGCTTGTTCTGCTGCAGAGCTCGTCTTGTATTGGGCAGAGTTCAAGCGGTTTTTTTTTACATCTTAACTGCGACCTACTAAAAAAAAAAGAACAGCAAAAACGACACGTCTACTACAAAAGACCGCAGATATGGCCCGACCAGACAACAAAGCCCGGGCCCGGCAATTCAGGTCAATTGACTCACACAATGAGAAACTTGTTCTCAAAGCGCGCTGACAATAATAACCGCAAGACACAAGAGCCGCAGAGATGGGCCCGGGCCAAAAACATAATTATGCACGGATAACACATACTATAGCTGCAGATATATATATATATATATATAATGAGCTGTTTGCCAATAAATATTGCACAAGCCAGGCCTAATTGTTTTCAGTGTCAGACTCTCGCAAAAGTTGCCGTTTCAAAATTCTCGTTAATATAATCAATAATCGATTAGCTACAGAATAATCAATTACTTGGACAACTTGCAGCAACAGTATGCCAGAATATGTGCGACATTTTTTATTGGAATTCGCGATATCAGTTCCCACACGAAAACCCGTTCTCGGCGGGGAGTCCGAAATAACTGTGCCATATGTGCCAGCTTTTCCTGGCACAAGAAAAAATAATCAAACTGAACTCTAATCTAAGAAACAATAAGGCGATAAATGCACTACACATTTTATTTATATTGCAAGAACATTTTTTATACAAATATGCCTCTTTGGTTCCATCTGCAACATCTTCAGTTTACTATCGCGAGACTTTAATACCCTATAATAATTTATTACTCTATTAGAAAGAGTATACACTACTTTACCTTTTCATTCGTGGCAAAGATAAAGCAAAGTGCTTGGCCAACTTACTTTTGGATCTCTAAAGCGAACATTAAAAAGGGGTGAAGGCAGATTTGACCTCTAAGTGGGAGGAAGTTTGTCTGAAATATATCAACAACAACAGCCTTGGTAGCAGAACGGAGAGAACGTGCGTCTGTGAGTGTCAGACATAGGAGCGAGAGATCGCCGGTTCAAACTCAGCGAAAATTATCAAAGTTTGTTGTTTCTTTCATTTCAAATGTATTCAAATCCCAAACAATTTTGATAGCACTTGACTAACTTTGACTTGGGCAACGCCGGGTAATTTCTTCCAGTTTTCAATAAACTTGATCTGTCGAGGTCTCCAGCTCTTCTATTCTGAGACGGGCATGACGTAGAGCAAGCCGACAATTGATGTCTGTTCTCAAATTCCGGCAGCTCACCTACACACAAAACCAATATACCCATCTCTAGTGGTTGCAGGATATATTAAGTCAATGTTTTATTGCAAATGTACACATAAAGCAAGTAAGCTGCAGAAGCTGCTGTCCAAATTGCGCACAGACCCATCATTCTTTTGACTAAAGAAATTGGTGGCAATTATTTGCAAAGATGGCAATTATTGTTTGCCAAGAGAGGCAATACGAACGGGAACAGCTAAAATCACGAATGAATTATTATATAGACAGAGAGCAATTGCCATAAAATGCCAGCCAGACCCAGTTTCGAGACGGGGGGCAACGATAATTGCAAACTTCTGATGGCAGGCCTTTGACTTTTCGGCAACTGAAACTGCATGCGAAACGAGTTCAATGAATTTCTGTGTCAACAGTTTTCCATTTTTGAGTTAATTAACGCAATCAATGAACCCAAACATCCCCAATTTAATGAACTGGAAAGTTTTTATCGCCGGCCTCAGCTCATCTTTGTCAGACTCTAGGCAAAGACAGGATGCAGATTCTACGAAACCAATTCCATAATATTCCATAATAATATTATTATTAATAGCAATAAATGCTAGAATAATAAATTGCTTAACTGTAAAGTATTTGTTTAGCGGGTACTCATTAAAAATGAGTCAGTCTTAAAAATTGCCGATACCATACGCAGATCAAGTTCATTTCCGTTAACTAAAAACAGAAAACTCCAAGCTAGGTGCGGGGTTATTATACGAAGTTGTTTAAACACATTTATAATTATTTTTTCAGTTTAGCGACCTTTATACACTCGATAAGGCAGATCGATCGCTTGGTTGTTTGTGAAAGGATTCATTTAAGTTCCCAGTGGATTAATTCTAGTTGCGTATGATTGATCTCAGAAACTAAAAGAGCTGGAGACTTGAAACTTAAACTGTACCATACGCAGAATGAGTGCATAATTTATTTTAATTTTAAGAGGGATTGTTAAGCACAACCCATAAAGGAATATCTCCTCCCACTTCTCCCTAATATAAGAAAAAAAAAACAAATTTTTTCAGAAGCCTTAGCTACAATCACAGTTAGCATGCCATATTCAAGCCCTGCAAATCGCAAAACGATCGGATCATAAGCACCGAAGTTAATCAAGAATGATGTAGAACGAGGCTAGATTGATTCAGGATATCTCCCTGTCGTGTATTTCCGGCTGGAGCACTTTTACTTATTTGCACATTTGTTTATGGCATAGTGCTATTTAAGAAATGCATTAATAAAAGGCCCCCATAAAATAGCAGCAGCAGCCAAGAGGGCAAATGAATTCAAATGAAATGAAAAAGCGAGTCGAAAAACGCGGAACGAAATAAAAGACAGTTGCGGCAAGTGCAGAGGAGGCGGAGCACGGGCAGGCTCGTTGCACGAACTTGGCGCCTCAAGTGTTAATAAAATGATACAGTTAAGTTGCAAAGTAACACCATCGGACACGGGAGAGGGGAATGGGGGGCGGGGCGTGGCTTGTTGCACACACACCGGCTGCACACACTTGCGGCAACAGTTGCAAATTCAATGCGAATTGAATTGCAACCAAATGTTGAGCAAGGTGATTGCATTTCTTTCCAATTATTGGCAATGGGCTCCGGGCAGCATCCAGCCTTAAATTCATGCAGCCAAACTGGCAGACACACACACACACACAGATATGTTAATATGCACATACTCGCAGTCAGACAGCGAGACAGCCCGAAAACTGGGAAACATGAGACGGCTGGAGGCACATGCAACAACAACAACAACAACAACAACAACAGCAGCAGCAACAACAACAACTACAACAATAACTAAGAAACTTAGCAATGGAATGCATAATATGTTTGCCATATGCAAATACTTGCAATACACTTGGAGAAACAAATGCTAGTCAATTGTAAAAAAAGCGACGAGATGCTATGATTAATCAAAAACGGAAGACTTTCATTCGGGCATCAAATATCTTGAAGTGCATTAGTAATATTATTATTCATTAGTAATATATTCATATATTCTATGTTTTATGATGCAATTATTAATAATTGTCTTCCTCTTCTCGGCAAAACATATTCCCAGTGATATCGTGACTCCTGCTAAGCCCAGACTCCTGCCCGTGGACAATGCAAAAGCCAGTGTTGTTAAGAGTACCCAATTTGGCAAGCACGTTATTCTCATTACTAAATGAGTGAAAGAAAATAATAAGTCAGCTATTACTTAGTATATCGCCCAACAGAAACTGTATACTTATATCCCATGCCTATATTAAATCTTTCAAATTCTATATAAAATTGTTTATGATTTCGATACACAAAAAGAAAATTGTTATGCTCACAAGATATTTTTAAATTTCCAGCGTCAGATGAAAATGGTTAGTTACGAGTCAAGAGTATGAAACGCAGTGACTTCTTCTCCCGGTTCCTGTCCCTGTTATCCGGAACAAAATATGGACTGGTGAGACTGAAAACTTAAGCCCAAAGAGTTGACTTTTAAACTGTGACTTAAGATGATACAGATCTTCGCAATTTGTGAGGCCTAGGGAGGTCGATCTTAAGAGGAGACTATAAATAGTCTAGCCGAAGTCCTATGTGGGCCTGTTCAGTTCTCCAGCTACGTTTGAAAGGCAAAGCGTCAGCTGGCCAAAGATGGTTAAGAGACAAAGTTGAATTTATATTTGAGCCAGGTCTAGATACTTTTCGCTCAGTGTTAAGCGAGGTGTTGAACAGACGCTAAAACGAGCTACTGCTGCAAAAGCAAAAAAGGGCAGTAAAATATAATTGTGTATGGAAATGTACATAGATAAAAATAGGCCGAAAACAGTAGCATGACAGCAGAGAAAAACATAGACGTAGACAATGAAACGTCGGAAAAGCGTACCAAAGCACATACATTCACACACACACACACATACATGGAGGTGCATATACAAATTTCACGGAAGTTTTATACGAAGCGTCTCAATGATTGCATCGAAATTTTGCGAATATTGCGAAAGTGCAGTTTGCAGAAATAACCGAGCGTTACTTCAGGGAGCCAAGTGATATAGGGCCCATTTAGAGCTGAATGATAAACAGTATTAGCAGCTATTATTGTTGCGGTTAAACTGTTTCATTAGCATTACCAAACTGTGGGGTTCAACGGCCCTCCCCTCTCGAAACCAGACCGCAGACAAAAGCCGGCTCCAGAAATCTCCTGCTTGAGCAAAATTTTGACGCACAATTTTGCGCACGTAGCCGCAAGACAAAAGCCAAAGTAGAGAAACTGGAAAGAATACAAAGAATGAGAAACAAAAACTACGCAAGTTTCATAATAGAATAAAAGCCAAGACAGTTGCAAACGGGTATAACCCGCTGTACAATGCTCTGTTCACGTTCTAATAACAAAATAGTCAGAGGTAACTTTAAGCGCGATTCGAAGAATGGAACCCCAAGATATTAATATATATATAACATATGGTCAGAGTATAATATATTTGTCAGAGTGTTCCAAGTCTTGGCTTACATATTTGTAATTTATTTACATTTATTTACATTTTTAAGCTCGAATATGCTCGTATTCGCAACGTGAACAGAGTTTTAAAAGAAAGACAACAAAAAGCGCTGGATAGAATATGGCATGACGTCATCCCAACGGCCCAGTTGTAGTTATCTTAGTTGCAAATTGTACTTTTTATACGGCATTAACTCATTCGCCATTTATTATTGGCCTTTACTTATCAAGGCGACGCGTCGGCGATAGCAGCCGGAGAAAAAAAAAAACATTTGTCAAACAGCCAAGAAAACAAATACATATATATTACGCGAGAGACCTGGAAGCCCACGGGGGAAGCAAACGGTAAAATTATGTGTCATAGCCCACAATGATCGCTGACTTCGTCGTTCCGTAACATCGGTCCGATAATCGTTTTAGTGTTTCTGGCGCCCGTGCATAATCATCTATATTTATTGTAGCCCCTTTGTGATAACCGATAAGCTGATCGGGCCACAGTGAAAAGGCCAAACACAAAGGTTTGGCAATTGTTTAATTTGATTTTGACATAAATTAACATTAGACAGGCATTTCTTTTTAACTTTTCATTAGACTGGAAATATTTTCGATATCAATTTTAGCCCTTTATCAATAAAACTGAGCATAATAATATTGGAAAATGCCTGTACCATTAATTCTAAGCTACCAAGTGCAAGTATAAAGTCATGGACTAGCTAATTCACACTTTTTATCACAATCTTCAAAATTAAATTTCTCAATAGCGACCCACACATTAGCCATATAACTAATATATCACTAATAATCTAATCTATATCAATAATAATATAATATATCTAAATATATTAGCCAAGAAGCTAGTAAACTAGGCGCAAGTAAATTTCCACAATTTGAATATTGTTCCTCGTTTTTTCTGTTAATGAAAAAACAACTTATAATATGACGATGATTAAAGCCAGCGTTTTCTATAGGGCGGGACTGACTAGGTCTAAACCTAGGCTTCTTTCGGTTCAAATCTCAAACCCTAACAAGAACTTTGAGCCTTAGAGCCTGGCGACACCAACTGCTCGTTGTATATGCAATAAGATGTGCACTTTTCATGCACAACAAATGATAAGCATTTAGTTACAAAAAATAAGAACAGATTATTTGTCTTCTGGGTCGTCTTAGTAGGCCTTAATTTTATCTTACATTGTGTATGAATATACCAAAATAAAAAGTTGCAAATAACATTACACTTATCTAAATTAAGTTTTTTTCATGATCACAATTTCTATTTAAGGTACATACATGAATTATTTGCCAACAGTCTACATATATGTTACATTTGTATGTTACATTTGAAAGCAGCTCAAACCAAAGCCCAATCCCGAAACCGATAAATTAATTACTGCACAACACATTTTGTTGTAGAAAATATAAGTAAAAGTGCTCAAGTCGGAATTTCCTGACTGGCAAATACACTACCAGAGTATTTTGTGCAGTCTTCTCTTTCTTGTAGGTAATCTTGTACTCAAAATTATCTAGCAAGTAGTTAGTCTCAGTCAGGTTTCGCTTTTGTACTTGGCGTATCATCAGGACTCGCATGAATACATACGCAAAAAACACATAAATCTCTTACGAAACGAATATGCTTCTTCTTCCCGTTAACCCACACGATTAACTTTGAAGTTTATTAGCCAATCCTTATGAAATATTAATTGCTCTAATGCGGAATTCATATATTTTTTTATACCAAAGCCCAATGGGGGCATTAAGGAGGAACCATGATCAACATTTCAAGTCTTCATTTAAAATCAAACAAACACGAGTATACTTATAAATCGATTCTAGTGTTCGAGATTTGAGTTATATTTGCAATATAAGGAGAAACATATACGAAATGAGTGCATTTTCAGTTGATTACAATATGAGATAATCTACAATTTGATCTACATTTAGACATTTTAGACGATAGATGAGTACTTTGACAGTCTAGAGGTAAAAGACAGTCTAGAGATAATAGACTCAGAATTTGTGTTTTCTTTCTATTAACAAAATGAATATTTGATTTTGTTATTTAAAATTAAGTTTAAAGTTAAAATGTTTGACGCAGTTTGTTTGATTTTCCGCAAGTTATTATGAGTATGACACAGAAAACAATAATAATTCCTTTATTTGTATTGTGCATTTTCCTTTATATTTTACTTTGCCACCAACAAAGCTGTCTCCATAAACTATATAAAATATATGTATATATATAATTGATGGGATTGCCGATGTCTCATATACCCTGCAAATTTGTGTGTTAGCATTTGAATACACTTTGCAAGGGCTAAATCACAGCTAAATTGTGTCTGTAAGACTGACTTAAATAGTCGTAAAATACAACTCTTAGTCACAATTAAACTCACAAAGCCCAACGGACTGTGAACATTGCCTGCATAGTTCTAAATGCATATTAGGTTGCAAGCTGCACACTGGAAAAAAATCAAGCTTCAAACGCTTCTGGTTTATGGACAGTCAGTCGTACGTCAATAGCAGACACTGATTGGGCTTGCCCACATTAGAGCACAGCCGAACTGAACTGTACGGAACAGAGCCGAGCGGAGCCAAAGGCCGTCATACGGCTGGTCATATCAAATAACCTTCAAGTGTGCAAACAAACTGGTAGCCAACCGGTTAGATGCGCACTTACATAAATACTCATTACATATACACCTTATGGCAAGAGTACACAACATACATTTGTACATACATATTTGTACATGCATTAACATATTTCAATTGAGTAATGTATGCGCGGCCTGTACGGCAAAATCAAGCGTGTTCGATTAGTAGATACCCTGTACCAGCAAAGCAGCTGCAAGCTGTGCTTTCTTTTCTCTCAGACTAACAATAGGAAAATATGTGTATTGCCTGCAACAGAAATGCGGACTATGCAAAGTTTCGAGAGAAAAGATTTCAAACTGAGAGATTAGTTCTCTCATAGAGACAGAGAGCAAGACATGGCTATTGATGCTGTTCTAGAATTTATATATACTTTATGGGGTCGAAGATGTCTTCTTCTATGTGCTACACATTTCATTACAAAATACTCTAGAAGAGCATAGTCAGCTACAAACTATTCTGTATCGACTTCCTGAAAATGCGTGAAAAGAAAGAAGCAACATTTCAATTTCAAGCAACTCAAGCAACTCGCTTTGAGCATGAACATGAATAATGAAACTGCAAAAAGCATAATAACCCATTCTAAATGTGTACAGGGTATAAGAATGCGACACAAAATATCTAAGGGGGACTGGAGCGCATAGAACCCACATGACTTGCCTCCTCCTGAGCTTAACATTTCCTATAAAGCCAGCTCCACAAAGCGGAAACTGTTGGCCATACTTGCGTGCGGGCCGCTCTGAAATATGTTCCCGATCATTTTGATACCCTGTACCTGCAGACATTTAATTTGAAAAATTAAAATATTAACAAATCTGTTGTGTAAATAAAAAGTATTTCATAATATTATATATATATAAAAAGAAACAACATTACTTTTGTGTTAATAGTTAGATCTTGATTGAATTTTGTAGAAAAACGTCTGTTATGTCAGGCTGTAACTGGGTACAGGGCATTACCTAGTCGATCACTCCCTCCTCAAGCACTTTTACTTGTTCTGTTTAACATACCAAATCCACACAATTGCGATCTTGTTACCGACACCTACTTTTTAACTGCTAAATAAGACAAAGACGTCTATTTAGCATTTTAAATCAACTGCATTAATAAACAGGGTGTTCCACAAGCATCTCATGCGATAGAGCTACGATTCAGATACTATAGCCTTATCAATGGATTGTGTCTATTCACTATATATACAAACACTTTTACTCTTTTTAATAACCTTTTTCTCATTTAAATAAGTACGGCCATGCATTTCGAAATAAAGTTTATATATTCTAGATCAGCATTAACAGGCGAGTTTTCTTTGTTTTTAGGGGAAAATCAGGTTCTTGTGTGAAAAACTTTTTGTTTTTTAAGATATCTGAACAAAGCCAGAGATTTATTAGTTTATCTATATTATACACTATATATATATATTTCCCTTTCATATATTATATGAAAAATCGGTTTTGAGTCTTGCATCGCAAAATATTCCATATGCCAAGATATTTTCATTACACTCAGCATTTACGAGCTTCACTATTCGCACACATCTGCCAATCCGTAAGGCAGATGTCTAGAAGGGTATTGAAACTTCGGCGTGACGAAGATATTCGTACTTTCTCGTTAGCTGTACCATACTGTCACTGTCACTGACAGTTATGAAAAGGGGCGGG
Source organism: Drosophila novamexicana (assembly GCF_003285875.2). Taxonomy (NCBI): domain Eukaryota; kingdom Metazoa; phylum Arthropoda; class Insecta; order Diptera; family Drosophilidae; genus Drosophila; species Drosophila novamexicana. The sequence goes on from NW_020824800.1 coordinate 133,223, forward strand.
AAATAAAATACGCCCATCGTGGCGTTGATGTTATTGGACATATTTGTATTCTGATTTGGCAGATTGGCCGATTAGGTTGACATACATTTATTCGATATTTAAAAAAAAATCAACAAATATCGTTGAAATCCCGTTTAAAGGTTAACATTATGAGTTTTCAGGAATTTGTTACGCATTGAAGAAGGCATTTTTAACCAGAAGTGTAAAGGTTCTTTAGCAGGAGACGCCGAACTGAGTCGATATAGTCATGTCCGTCTGTCTGTCTATTGGAAGATATACTCTGAGCCTTAAAGCTACATTCCTGGAATGTAAGAAACAAACAGCTCGAACCATTTTGTCAAATAGCTGTCATAACTTGACTAAACTCGGCATTTAAAAGTTTCACTGTGCTCCTTGCCTATAAGACCATTTCTTATCAACATCGGCCTACTATATATTGTACTTCGATAGGAAAAATCGGGCTGTTTAAGCAATTAAGTGCCTTAAAATTCTGGTCTCCTCTGCAAAAGCCGCTTAATTTAAGATGACATGAGACATACTTGAGAAGCAAATGGCAAGTCAGGGAAATATCCAGATTAAGAACTGACTTAATGACCTGAGGTCGACATTTAACGAACTATTTGCGGTATCTATTTGCAATATCTATAGACAGTTGATGTTGACGGATTGGGTGCTTGTCTGCGGCTTTAATGGCCAGCCGACGCAGAAATGTGTGTGTGTGGGCTGCCAAACAAATGTCCATTGTATGCGTGCACAAATATTAATTAAAGTTTCGGCCCGTTCAATTGCCAGCGCTTCAACACCAATGATCATTGTTGACTCGAAAAAGCATTAAGTTTAAGTGGCTATTGCGAGAGATTTGAAGCGTGGCCAAGTTAAGGTCATTGGCGTTTGCATTTCATGGTTTTCGGGTCAGGGCAGCAGCTGTACTTGCGCCAGAAAATAGCTACATAATTCTAAGTAGATGGTAATTGCGAGCAGCCTTCGCAACTACAAAAGCAAATTGTGATTGAGTGCAAGTATAAATGGGTATTCACTAAAACCACATTTAGATAAAGGTTGGCTTAGACATGGAAGCCAGTGATAGGCGAGATAGAAAAGTGGCTAAAACGGTACTGCGAATAAAACTGTTGATTCGTTTCAACAAAAGTTATACAAATTAATAAACAATAGCATAAAATTAACTAAGCAATTGTCTTGTCACACATTTAATACAAAGCATAGGATGAATTTTTTATCATTAATGTGCGTAAAGTGAAAGCCCCAAATTTCGAAAAGCCGCATAATTAAATGTCACAGTCAGTTGTGCAATTGGCACTCGAAAAAAAAAAAAACAAAAACTTCTTTGCTATTTAACCTCGTTTCTAGGCATGTGCACAAGTTAAGCGCTCGACACACGAGTTTTGGCATTAAGGGAAAAACTACAAGCAAATATACATAAATCGCGTTCTTTCAATTTGCACGCAGAAGCTCACAAAAAAAAAATGTCAAAAATAGCAAACAGTAAAAAAAAGAAAATAACACAACAAAACCTAAAGTCGTTGCCACTTGGCTGGTTTTTGCTTGTATTTGCCATTTTTATGCAAAAAAAGAAAAAAATGTTTTGATGATTCGATGGGCAAAACGGTAAAAGAAGAAAGTTGAGTCCAGGAAGCGGGAATAAATAATGACGGCCAACAGAATTCAGGCAAAAATTGAGTCATTAACTTGTCTGGAAGCAACAAAGGAAACACGAAACAAGAACTGGCAAGAAGCACAGACAAACTTTAAATATACCCTTGCAATAATTAATCAAACGAACTCTGAGTGCATATCAGACATTAAAGCTATCTGTGCAATTTCATCAGCGACAAACGAAAGTCCATCTTCAACTAAGCTAACAAATGTGAGATAAATCTGTTTGAAATCACGCGTGCAGCTACAAAATCTGCATATTAGTCACTTTTAAAAGTCATTGCCATGATTCTGAGCACAAATCCCATAAGAATTAAGTCTTCCGCCTTGTTTACGCACACATGAATGCCATATTTAAGCTCTCAACATTTTACAATAATTTGGCTACAATAATGAAAATTATTCAAGAATGCAACAGCTCGAACGCATGTTGGCCCAGCTTACAGCTGTTTACAGGGTATTTCCAAGTCGGACACTTACGGCTAGAGCACTCGTACCTTAAGGGTTGTTGAGACATTATACTCAGTTTAACCAATATAGAGTTTGTGTGCTACAACAATGCGTAAAAAGGGCAGAGCTTTTGTCAAATTGGCCACAAAAGATATCGGCAACAAAGATAGGCAAGGCGGGGGGTAGGTGTGTTGGCGACAACCAAGAAATACCGCAAAACCTGTTAACATATAGGAGAGTGACAGTCGCACCGACTACACAATACTCTATTTACAATATACTCTATAGTTAAACCTGCTGCTTTATTAATGTGCTACGGACATTCAAACTGTATCTAAAAGTTGTAGGATAAAAAATATATAATTTTCGATCTGCGAATCAAATCAAATAAAGGATTATCTAGCTTCTATCTAGATATTGGGATATTGGGAATATCTATATTTAGGAAATTCCTTCCGCAAGTGTGGAAAATAGGCGGATTAGTTTAACTTTTTTGATTTACCACCCAGAGGATATCACACCTGTTCTATAATGGATCCACATAGCCTAAAACCGAGTTAAACAAAACTATAGGCTTTTTCCATTATCAAAACTAACGACCTTTTAGTCAAATAAAAATAAATTAACAAGAAGTCAAATTTGGTTATATTTCATTTTAGTCTCTGAGATCTACTCGCAAATGCAAACAGACAGATAAATGGTTGATGCCCGTTTGTTTACACATTTTAAGGAGTATAGCGTATAGAAACAACGACAAAAAGAAGCATGAATAAATTAAATAGTTTTAGTGTCGCGTTCATAGTCGAAACGCATTTGCGTCCGGAGTCGGACATTAAACTATCGACCATGCCAGAAAATGGGAATAGGGTCTAACAACAAACGGGCGCGGCACTTACAACTCTGGAGGTATTAGGGAGTGGCTTTTCCAAAATGTCTGTTCTGGGATCTGCTCCAAATAGCAACCCCATTTGATGGGTGTTGTGCGCATTTATGAAGTTGCATGTCTGGTTGCCAAGACTGAGACTGTCTATCACCATGCCACCCCTTGTAAGCTGCTTCTGTGCGGAAGGTATCTAATAAATAAAATTGCTTTAGTCGAGCGGAGCTCGCTGGGAGCTACTCTATATTGGATAGCTATAACCTTTAGAATCTGCGATTTAACTTAACTCCGAGTCTACATATGACGATTTTGTAGGAAGTTATCAACAACTTGAACGGTTCTACGTGTAATATCTCTAGCTCTTGTCTCTAATATTTATACAGACAAGCTTTATTGTTATTAAATACTTGGTAAAGCTCGAAATGCTAAGACCACGTTTTGAAGCTAACTTTCGCCTTAAAAAGAAGCTTTTGTCTACTACAACCATGGCCAATACTGTTATTTACTACTACTACTACTAATAATAATAATAATAATAATAGTAATAATAATACTAATACTAATAATAATAGTAATAATAGTAATAATAATAATAATAATAATAATAATAATAATAATAATAATAATAATAATAATAATAATAATAATACTAATACTAATACTAATAATAATAATAGGAACAATAATAATAATAACAATAATAATAATAATAATAATAATAATAATAATAATAATAATAATAATAACAATAATAATAATAATAATAATAATAATAATAATAATAATAATAATAATAATGCTAATAATTACGATATTAATAGTAATACTTTACTTTCAGTTCAGTAATGTAACCAATTAAAATTAGAGTTCAAATTGAGAGTTCTGGCTTATTGTCATATAGTTACCATTTTAATCTTCTACCTTTCGCCGTGTAATTATCAAATTTTGTTTACCTGCAAAGATAATAAAAGAAAACAACATAAATATAAATAGTCTATATTGCAAATATTTATAGATAAGTTAATGACAGTCGCAGAGTCATGAAATTGTTAATATATGATGACAATATGTTTATTGCATGGCCATAAAAAAAGACATCAGCAACCAATTTATTAGTGGTTTCTTACACTTTCATTATTCTCTGAGTCTCACTCGTACTCCCCTGATCTGCCTTTGCTCTCCCTCTCTCTCTAATGCTGGTCAATTTGTATATGTTTTCGCAATACTCCCTCCGTTCGCCTATTTATCTGTCTGTGCCAATATAAATTAACCCACTTTTGCTACCATTCCGCACCATTAGCAGTCGCAACAACAAGTACATGTGATAATGAAATCGAAAACTTATGCTATTGGCTTACATTTCATCAGCTTATCTGTTTCAACAGGTAAATAGATCATTGCTTTGCTGTGCCCTAAATAAAAGTGTGTTTTCAGTTGAGAGATTTTGATAAGAAGATTCGTATTTTGTGAGATCAGGGCAGTATTACTGAGTGAATGATCTGCCCGTGCCATCTGCACCCATTTTAAAATATCAAGACTCTAGTCCTAGATCCTAGTCTCTGCAATCGATTCGTACATAGAGACGGATATACAGACAGCCAGAAATGAATACACATACTTTATGATATCGTGTATATGACTCTTCTAGTCATTCAACTAAGTACAGGGTATAGAAAGGGCATTCCTGATTATTGGGTTAATGAATGTGACTCCAGTTTTTTAGTCGATCAGGAGTCCACCGGCTCACTAGAAGACTTCGCAAATATCAAAGTATTTATTTTTATATCAAAACGCTAGCCACAATGAATCTGTCACATTATGAATATATCCCTTTTTCGGTCTTCGAACAGAGTATAATTAAATTATGTGAAAATGTAGTTCGGTTTTTTTTTGGATTCCGTTAATGAATCATGAGCTTAATGAGTCGAACGATGCAAACACACACATATAACATATATATAAGTACATGCAAAAATAACAATTAAGCTCGCTGTAGTCAAGAGTTTTCGACTAAGAAAATAAAAGCATGTACACGATTTATTTTGCGCGGCATGTATGTAAAGAGAAGAAAGAGCGGCACGCCGAAGACTAAATACCCTGGAATTATATAGTTTTTTAATGCAGAAGCTTGATTTTGAGCCGATGGTGCATAATGAGAGTAGTTTAATATAGTGGTCCAATTGGATACGGACATGCAGATATGATAAGATAGGTATAAAGTATCTTGAAATTACAGTTTGGTCCAGATATATTCAATATATATAATATAGAAACTTGAATCTATTACTATATGATATAGTAATGTTATGTTGACAAGATTTGACTCAAACGTAGAGTATATAAGTTGAAAAGCTTTAGCTTTAGCTAAAGTTACCCAAGTTCGATTCAAGCGATGCCTTCAAGGGTATGCCATGATGAATGCATTAAAGACGAGGCACTAGTTTGAGCGCACATGACTCGGCTCGGTTGTGAATGCTGATAAAGAATATGATATATAGATATATAATAAAAGCTAAACATGGTGGGAGTCGTTTCCTTCTATGCCCTACACATTTTGTGAAACAATTGCGATGCTTTACACAAGGGTATTATGCGCGAGCATTGTATAAGTTATTCAAGAAATGTGTGCACACGCTACTGGGGAATCGTTTTTCATTTAAAAGTAACATTCTTAAATTATTTTCTTTCTTCCACAATCGTTTTCCACATAAAAACCAGTTTGCCTCTCCGATATGTTTTGACACCAATCGCGGCATCGAAGCCGCAACCATATGCGAAATTGACCTTCCTCCACGCCAAGTTTGGGCAGTCTGTGTATAACAATTTCATTGCGCCGCCAGACTGACTTTCTATGGTGATTTTACAGTTTATGGCTAGAAAGTAACGCAGCTCGTAATGCTATTAAAAAATACATCGTTTTGTTGCCGGTCAGTAGTCAAACAATATTTGTGACCTGCCGGGCAATGTTTGTGATTGGCAGACTCCTGTGCATGTGTGTAGATTTCGTTATGTATCTGTGCAAGGCAACAACAGTACACATAAAATTCATTATTAATGCATTAGCCAATTGCAAGTGGCGCTCATGATCATATTAGCTGAATTGTTTATGAACCCAAAGTCACACTAAGCGAATTTTCATTGTCAGATGAGTTTTGCATTATGCGACATTATCAGTGAGAACTTGTTCGTTCAATATCTAGCGGTTATTACCCGGCATTGCCCGGAACAAATGTATTTCCTAGACGTAATAATATAAAGTTTTTCTTGAACATCAATTATCCAACGACTTTAGTGACTCTAAGATTGCAGACCACAAGAAATGAAGTTGAAGAGCTTTAAGAATTCATTTTCCATCCAGGTGGGGTAGATTTTTTAAATGTCGAAAAATATTTGTATAAGGCGAGCATATTTGCTTCGTAGCTCATTTAATAGGCCTACACTAGTCGGGAGCTCCCGACTAGGGGATACCCTAGACTCTCTTCTTCCAACATCAAATGCATATATATTCCATGTTAGAAGCTATATGTCAAGTTAGGTGACTCTAGCCTTTAATATTTACCAAAATTACCCAAAAAACAGGATATCGATATCGATTTTTATCGATTGCCTGGAAACGGAGCAAGTTATCGATTATCGGAAACAAACTCGATCTGCGCGGGAACTATAAGCGTCTACATCTAAAATTTCAGCTCTAAAATCTCTAGCTCTTATAGGTTCTGAGATCCTTGCGTTCATACATACGGACGGACGGACGGACGGACAGACAGACGGGCATGGCTAAATCGACTCGGCTATTGATGCTGATCAAGAATATATATACTTTATGGGGTCGGAGATGCTTCCTTCTGCCTGTTACATACATTTGGCTTTCGCACAAATACAATATACTCTTATACCCATTTTTAATGGGTTCAGGGTACAAAAAGTCAAACCTTATGAAAATCGGATGAGATTTGACCGAGTTATGGGACTGAGAAATTTTGACTTATGTCTATATAAGTAGTTTGAGGGTACAATTTTTACATGAATTTTGACCAAAAAAATCTGTTGCCAGTTTTTGATGCCAAATTGATTTAGAGGTCAAACCATGAATAAAAAGCCAAACCTTATCAAAATCGGATGAGATTTGACCAAGTTATGGGACTAGGAAATTTTTATTTATGTCCATGTAGGATATTTGAGGGTACAATTTTAACATGAATTTCGACCAAAAATACGGTTGCCAGTTTTTGATGCCAAATTGATTAGGAGGTCAAACCATGAATAAAAAGCCAAACCTTATGAAAATCGGATGAGATTTGACCGAGTTATGGGACTGAGAACTTTTGACTTATGTCTATATAGGATATTTGAGGGTACAATTTTTACATGAATTTTGACCAATAAAATCTGTTGCCAGTTTTTTAAGCCAAATTGATTTAGAGGTCAAACCATGAATAAAAAGCCAAACCTTATGAAAATCGGATGAAATTTGACCGAGTTATGGGGCTGGGAAATTTTGACTTATGTCTATATAAGTAGTTTGAGGGTACAATTTTTACATGAATTTTGACCAAAAAAATCTGTTGCCAGTTTTTGATGCCAAATTGATTTTGAGGTCTAACCATGAATAAAAAGCCAAGCCTTATGAAAATCGGATGAAATTTGACCGAGTTATGGGGCTGGGAAATTTTGATTTATGTCTGTATAGGATATTTGAGGGTATAATTTTAACATGAATTTTGACCTAAAATACGGTTGCCAGCTTTTGATGCCAAATTGATTTAGAGGTCAAACCATGAACAAAAAGCCAAACCTTATGAAAATCGGATGAGATTTGACCGAGTTATGGGGCTGGGAAATTTTGATTTATGTCTATATAGGATATTTGAGGGTATAATTTTAACATGAATTTTGACCAAAAATACGGTTGCCAGCTTTTGATGCCAAATTGATTAAGAAGTCAAACCATGAATAAAAAGCCAAACCTTATGAAAATCGGATGAGATTTGACCGAGTTATGGGACTGGGAAATTTTGATTTAATTCTATATAGAATATTTGAGGGTACAATTTTTACATGAATTTTGACCAAGAAAATCTGTTGCCAGTTTTTGATGCCAAATTGATTTAGAGGTCAAACCATGAATAAAAAGCCAAACCTTATGAAAATCGGATGAAATTTGACCGAGTTATGGGGCTGGGAAATTTTGATTTATGTCTGTATAGGATATTTGAGGGTATAATTTTAACATGAATTTTGACCAAAAATACGGTTGCCAGCTTTTGATGCCAAATTGGTTAAGAAGTCAAACCATGAATAAAAAGCCAAACCTTATCAAAATCGGATGAGATTTGACCGAGTTATGGGGCTGGGAAATTTTGATTTATGTCTGTATAGGATATTTGAGGGTACAATTTTTACATGAATTTTGACCAAAAAAATCTGTTGCCAGTTTTTGATGCCAAATTGATTTAGAGGTCAAACCATGAACAAAAAGCCAAACCTTATGAAAATCGGATGAGATTTGACCGAGTTATGGGGCTGGGAAATTTTGATTTATGTCTATATAGGATATTTGAGGGTATAATTTTAACATGAATTTCGACCAAAAATACGGTTGCCAGTTTTTGATGCCAAATTGATTAGGAGGTCAAACCATGAATAAAAAGCCAAACGTTATAAAAATCGGATGAGATTTGACCGAGTTATGGGGCTGGGAAATTTTGATTTATGTCTATATAGGATATTTGAGGGTACAATTTTAACATGAATTTCGACCAAAAATACAGTTGCCAGTTTTTGATGCCAAATTGATTAAGAAGTCAAACCATGAATAAAAAGCCAAACCTTATGAAAATCGGATGAGATTTGACCGAGTTATGGGACTGAGAACTTTTGACTTATGTCTATATAGGATATTTGAGGGTACAATTTTTACATGAATTTTGACCAAAAAAATCTGTTGCCAGTTTTTTAAGCCAAATTGATTTAGAGGTCAAACCATGAATAAAAAGCCAAACCTTATGAAAATCGGATGAAATTTGACCGAGTTATGGGGCTGGGAAATTTTGACTTATGTCTATATAAGTAGTTTGAGGGTACAATTTTTACATGAATTTTGACCAAAAAAATCTGTTGCCAGTTTTTGATGCCAAATTGATTTTGAGGTCTAACCATGAATAAAAAGCCAAGCCTTATGAAAATCGGATGAAATTTGACCGAGTTATGGGGCTGGGAAATTTTGATTTATGTCTGTATAGGATATTTGAGGGTATAATTTTAACATGAATTTTGACCTAAAATACGGTTGCCAGCTTTTGATGCCAAATTGATTTAGAGGTCAAACCATGAACAAAAAGCCAAACCTTATGAAAATCGGATGAGATTTGACCGAGTTATGGGGCTGGGAAATTTTGATTTATGTCTATATAGGATATTTGAGGGTATAATTTTAACATGAATTTTGACCAAAAATACGGTTGCCAGCTTTTGATGCCAAATTGATTAAGAAGTCAAACCATGAATAAAAAGCCAAACCTTATGAAAATCGGATGAGATTTGACCGAGTTATGGGACTGGGAAATTTTGATTTAATTCTATATAGAATATTTGAGGGTACAATTTTTACATGAATTTTGACCAAGAAAATCTGTTGCCAGTTTTTGATGCCAAATTGATTTAGAGGTCAAACCATGAATAAAAAGCCAAACCTTATGAAAATCGGATGAAATTTGACCGAGTTATGGGGCTGGGAAATTTTGATTTATGTCTGTATAGGATATTTGAGGGTATAATTTTAACATGAATTTTGACCAAAAATACGGTTGCCAGCTTTTGATGCCAAATTGATTAAGAAGTCAAACCATGAATAAAAAGCCAAACCTTATCAAAATCGGATGAGATTTGACCGAGTTATGGGGCTGGGAAATTTTGATTTATGTCTGTATAGGATATTTGAGGGTACAATTTTTACATGAATTTTGACCAAAAAAATCTGTTGCCAGTTTTTGATGCCAAATTGATTTAGAGGTCAAACCATGAACAAAAAGCCAAACCTTATGAAAATCGGATGAGATTTGACCGAGTTATGGGGCTGGGAAATTTTGATTTATGTCTATATAGGATATTTGAGGGTATAATTTTAACATGAATTTCGACCAAAAATACGGTTGCCAGTTTTTGATGCCAAATTGATTAGGAGGTCAAACCATGAATAAAAAGCCAAACGTTATAAAAATCGGATGAGATTTGACCGAGTTATGGGGCTGGGAAATTTTGATTTATGTCTATATAGGATATTTGAGGGTACAATTTTAACATGAATTTCGACCAAAAATACAGTTGCCAGTTTTTGATGCCAAATTGATTAAGAAGTCAAACCATGAATAAAAAGCCAAACCTTATGAAAATCGGATGAGATTTGACCGAGTTATGGGACTGAGAACTTTTGACTTATGTCTATATAGGATATTTGAGGGTACAATTTTTACATGAATTTTGACCAAAAAAATCTGTTGCCAGTTTTTTAAGCCAAATTGATTTAGAGGTCAAACCATGAATAAAAAGCCAAACCTTATGAAAATCGGATGAAATTTGACCGAGTTATGGGGCTGGGAAATTTTGATTTATGTCTATATAGGATATTTGAGGGTACAATTTTAACATGAATTTCGACCAAAAATAAGGTTGCCAGTTTTTGATGCCAAATTGATTTAGAGGTCAAACCATGAATAAAAAGCCAAACCCTATCAAAATCGGATGAGATTTGACCGAGTTATGGGGCTGGGAAATTTTGATTTATGTCTGTATAGGATATTTGAGGGTACAATTTTAACATGAATTTCGACCAAAAATACGGTTGCCAGTTTTTGATGCCAAATTGATTTAGAGGTCAAACCATGAATAAAAAGCCAAACCTCTTGAAAATCGGATGAGATTTGACCGAGTTATGGGGCTGGGAAATTTTGATTTATGTCTATATAGGATATTTGAGGGTATAATTTTAACATGAATTTTGACCAAAAATACGGTTGCCAGCTTTTGATGCCAAATTGATTAAGAGGTCAAACCATGAATAAAAAGCCAAACCTTATGAAAATCGGATGAGATTTGACCGAGTTATGTGGCTGGGAAATATTGATTTATGTCTTTATAGGATATTTGAGGGTACAATTTTAACATGAATTTCGACCAAAAATACGGTTGCCAGTTTTTGATGCCAAATTGATTTAGAGGTCAAACCATGAATAAAAAGCCAAACCTTATAAAAATCGGATGAGATTTGACGGAGTTATGTGGCTGGGAAATATTGATTTATGTCTTTATAGGATATTTGAGGGTACAATTTTAACATGAATTTCGACCAAAAATACGGTTGCCAGTTTTTGATGCCAAATTGATTAAGAAGTCAAACCATGAATAAAAAGCCAAACCTTATGAAAATCGGATGAGATTTGACCGAGTTATGGGGCTGGGAAATTTTGATTTATGTCTATATAGGATATTTGATGGTACAATTTTTACATGAATTTTGACCAAAAAAATCTGTTGCCAGTTTTTTAAGCCAAATTGATTTAGAGGTCAAACCATGAATAAAAAGCCAAACCTTATGAAAATCGGATGAAATTTGACCGAGTTATGGGGCTGGGAAATTTTGATTTATGTCTGTATAGGATATTTGAGGGTATAATTTTTACATGAATTTTGACCAAAAAAATCTGTTGCCAGTTTTTTAAGCCAAATTGATTTAGAGGTCAAACCATGAATAAAAAGCCAAACCTTATGAAAATCGGATGAGACTTGACCGAGTTATGGGGCTGGGAAATTTTGATTTATGTCTATATAGGATATTTGATGGTACAATTTTTACATGAATTTTGACCAAAAAAATCTGTTGCCAGTTTTTTAAGCCAAATTGATTTAGAGGTCAAACCATGAATAAAAAGCCAAACCTTATGAAAATCGGATGAAATTTGACCGAGTTATGGGGCTGGGAAATTTTGATTTATGTCTGTATAGGATATTTGAGGGTATAATTTTAACATGAATTTTGACCAAAAATACGGTTGCCAGCTTTTGATGCCAAATTGATTTAGAGGTCAAACCATGAACAAAAAGCCAAACCTTATGAAAATCGGATGAGATTTGACCGAGTTATGGGGCTGGGAAATTTTGATTTATGTCTATATAGGATATTTGAGGGTATAATTTTAACATGAATTTTAACCAAAAATACGGTTGCCAGCTTTTGATGCCAAATTGATTTAGAGGTCAAACCATGAATAAAAAGCCAAACCTTATCAAAATCGGATGAGATTTGACCGAGTTATGGGGCTGGGAAATTTTGATTTATGTCTGTATAGAATATTTGAGGGTACAATTTGTACATGAATTTTGACCAAAAAAATCTGTTGCCAGTTTTTGATGCCAAATTGATTTAGAGGTCAAACCATGAACAAAAAGCCAAACCTTATGAAAATCGGATGAGATTTGACCGAGTTATGGGGCTGGGAAATTTTGATTTATGTCTATATAGGATATTTGAGGGTATAATTTTAACATGAATTTCGACCAAAAATACGGTTGCCAGTTTTTGATGCCAAATTGATTAGGAGGTCAAACCATGAATAAAAAGCCAAACGTTATAAAAATCGGATGAGATTTGACCGAGTTATGGGGCTGGGAAATTTTGATTTATGTCTATATAGGATATTTGAGGGTACAATTTTAACATGAATTTTGACCAAAAATACGGTTGCCAGCTTTTGATGCCAAATTGATTAAGAAGTCAAACCATGAATAAAAAGCCAAACCTTATGAAAATCGAATGAGATTTGACCGAGTTATGGGGCTGGGAAATTTTGATTTATGTCTATATAGGATATTTGAGGGTACAATTTTAACATGAATTTCGACCAAAAATACGGTTGCCAGTTTTTGATGCCAAATTGATTTAGAGGTCAAACCATGAATAAAAAGCCAAACCTTATCAAAATCGGATGAGATTTGACCGAGTTATGGGGCTGGGAAATTTTGATTTATGTCTGTATAGGATATTTGAGAGTACAATTTTTACATGAATTTTGACAAAAAAAATCTGTTGCCAGTTTTTGATGCCAAATTGATTTAGAGGTCAAACCATGAACAAAAAGCCAAACCTTATGAAAATCGGATGAGATTTGACCGAGTTATGGGGCTGGGAAATTTTGATTTATGTCTATATAGGATATTTGAGGGTATAATTTTAACATGAATTTTGACCAAAAATACGGTCGCCAGTTTTTGATGCCAAATTGATTTAGAGGTCAAACCATGAATAAAAAGCCAAACCTTATCAAAATCGGATGAGATTTGACCGAGTTATGGGGCTGGGAAATTTTGATTTATGTCTGTATAGGATATTTGAGGGTATAATTTTAACATGAATTTTGACCAAAAATACGGTTGCCAGCTTTTGATGCCAAATTGATTAAGAAGTCAAACCATGAATAAAAAGCCAAACCTTATGAAAATCGAATGAGATTTGACCGAGTTATGGGGCTGGGAAATTTTGATTTATGTCTATATAGGATATTTGAGGGTACAATTTTAACATGAATTTCGACCAAAAATAAGGTTGCCAGTTTTTGATGCCAAATTGATTTAGAGGTCAAACCATGAATAAAAAGCCAAACCTTATCAAAATCGGATGAGATTTGACCGAGTTATGGGGCTGGGAAATTTTGATTTATGTCTATATAGGATATTTGATGGTACAATTTTTACATGAATTTTGACCAAAAAAATCTGTTGCCAGTTTTTTAAGCCAAATTGATTTAGAGGTCAAACCATGAATAAAAAGCCAAACCTTATGAAAATCGGATGAAATTTGACCGAGTTATGGGGCTGGGAAATTTTGATTTATGTCTGTATAGGATATTTGAGGGTATAATTTTTACATGAATTTTGACCAAAAAAATCTGTTGCCAGTTTTTTAAGCCAAATTGATTTAGAGGTCAAACCATGAATAAAAAGCCAAACCTTATGAAAATCGGATGAGACTTGACCGAGTTATGGGGCTGGGAAATTTTGATTTATGTCTATATAGGATATTTGATGGTACAATTTTTACATGAATTTTGACCAAAAAAATCTGTTGCCAGTTTTTTAAGCCAAATTGATTTAGAGGTCAAACCATGAATAAAAAGCCAAACCTTATGAAAATCGGATGAAATTTGACCGAGTTATGGGGCTGGGAAATTTTGATTTATGTCTGTATAGGATATTTGAGGGTATAATTTTAACATGAATTTTGACCAAAAATACGGTTGCCAGCTTTTGATGCCAAATTGATTTAGAGGTCAAACCATGAACAAAAAGCCAAACCTTATGAAAATCGGATGAGATTTGACCGAGTTATGGGGCTGGGAAATTTTGATTTATGTCTATATAGGATATTTGAGGGTATAATTTTAACATGAATTTTAACCAAAAATACGGTTGCCAGCTTTTGATGCCAAATTGATTTAGAGGTCAAACCATGAATAAAAAGCCAAACCTTATCAAAATCGGATGAGATTTGACCGAGTTATGGGGCTGGGAAATTTTGATTTATGTCTGTATAGAATATTTGAGGGTACAATTTGTACATGAATTTTGACCAAAAAAATCTGTTGCCAGTTTTTGATGCCAAATTGATTTAGAGGTCAAACCATGAACAAAAAGCCAAACCTTATGAAAATCGGATGAGATTTGACCGAGTTATGGGGCTGGGAAATTTTGATTTATGTCTATATAGGATATTTGAGGGTATAATTTTAACATGAATTTCGACCAAAAATACGGTTGCCAGTTTTTGATGCCAAATTGATTAGGAGGTCAAACCATGAATAAAAAGCCAAACGTTATAAAAATCGGATGAGATTTGACCGAGTTATGGGGCTGGGAAATTTTGATTTATGTCTATATAGGATATTTGAGGGTACAATTTTAACATGAATTTTGACCAAAAATACGGTTGCCAGCTTTTGATGCCAAATTGATTAAGAAGTCAAACCATGAATAAAAAGCCAAACCTTATGAAAATCGAATGAGATTTGACCGAGTTATGGGGCTGGGAAATTTTGATTTATGTCTATATAGGATATTTGAGGGTACAATTTTAACATGAATTTCGACCAAAAATACGGTTGCCAGTTTTTGATGCCAAATTGATTTAGAGGTCAAACCATGAATAAAAAGCCAAACCTTATTAAAATCGGATGAGATTTGACCGAGTTATGGGGCTGGGAAATTTTGATTTATGTCTGTATAGGATATTTGAGAGTACAATTTTTACATGAATTTTGACAAAAAAAATCTGTTGCCAGTTTTTGATGCCAAATTGATTTAGAGGTCAAACCATGAACAAAAAGCCAAACCTTATGAAAATCGGATGAGATTTGACCGAGTTATGGGGCTGGGAAATTTTGATTTATGTCTATATAGGATATTTGAGGGTATAATTTTAACATGAATTTTGACCAAAAATACGGTCGCCAGTTTTTGATGCCAAATTGATTTAGAGGTCAAACCATGAATAAAAAGCCAAACCTTATCAAAATCGGATGAGATTTGACCGAGTTATGGGGCTGGGAAATTTTGATTTATGTCTGTATAGGATATTTGAGGGTATAATTTTAACATGAATTTTGACCAAAAATACGGTTGCCAGCTTTTGATGCCAAATTGATTAAGAAGTCAAACCATGAATAAAAAGCCAAACCTTATGAAAATCGAATGAGATTTGACCGAGTTATGGGGCTGGGAAATTTTGATTTATGTCTATATAGGATATTTGAGGGTACAATTTTAACATGAATTTCGACCAAAAATAAGGTTGCCAGTTTTTGATGCCAAATTGATTTAGAGGTCAAACCATGAATAAAAAGCCAAACCTTATCAAAATCGGATGAGATTTGACCGAGTTATGGGGCTGGGAAATTTTGATTTATGTCTGTATAGGATATTTGAGGGTACAATTCTTACATGAATTTTGACCAAAAAAATCTGTTGCCAGTTTTTGATGCCAAATTGATTTAGAGGTCAAACCATGAATAAAAAGCCAAACCTTATGAAAATCGGATGAGATTTGACCGAGTTATGGGGCTGGGAAATTTTGATTTATGTCTATATAGGATATTTGAGGGTACAATTTTAACATGAATTTCGACCAAAAATACGGTTGCCAGTTTTTGATGCCAAATTGATTAAGAGGTCAAACCATGAATAAAAAGCCAAACCTTATGAAAATCGGATGAGATTTGACCGAGTTATGGGGCTGGGAAATTTTGATTTATGTCTGTATACGATATTTGAGGGTATAATTTTAACATGAATTTTGACCAAAAATACGGTTGCCAGCTTTTGATGCCAAATTGATTAAGAAGTCAAACCATGAATAAAAAGCCAAACCTTATGAAAATCGAATGAGATTTGACCGAGTTATGGGGCTGGAAAATTTTGATTTTTGTCTATATAGGATATTTGAGGGTACAATTTTAACATGAATTTCGACCAAAAATACGGTTGCCAGTTTTTGATGCCAAATTGATTTAGAGGTCAAACCATGAATAAAAAGCCAAACCTTATGAAAATCGGATGAGATTTGACCGAGTTATGGGGCTGGGAAATTTTGATTTATGTCTATATAGGATATTTGAGGGTACAATTTTAACATGAATTTCGACCAAAAATACGGTTGCCAGTTTTTGATGCCAAATTGATTTAGAGGTCAAACCATGAACAAAAAGCCAAACCTTATGAAAATCGGATGAGATTTGACCTAGTTATGGGGCTGGGAAATTTTGATTTATGTCTATATAGGATATTTGAGGGTATAATTTTAACATGAATTTTGACCAAAAATACGGTTGCCAGTTTTTGATGCCAAATTGATTAAGAAGTCAAACCATGAATAAAAAGCCAAACCTTATGAAAATCGGATGAGATTTGACCGAGTTATGGGGCTGGGAAATTTTGATTTATGTCTGTATAGGATATTTGAGGGTATAATTTTAACATGAATTTAGACCAAAAATACGGTTGCCAGCTTTTGATGCCAAATTGATTAAGAAGTCAAACCATGAATAAAAAGCCAAACCTTATGAAAATCGGATGAGATTTGACCGAGTTATGGGGCTGGGAAATTTTGATTTATGTCTGTATAGGATATTTGAGGGTATAATTTTATCATGAATTTTGACCAAAAATACGGTTGCCAGCTTTTGATGCCAAATTGATTAAGAAGTCAAACCATGAATAAAAAGCCAAACCTTATGAAAATCGGATGAGATTTGACCGAGTTATGGGGCTGGGAAATTTTGATTTATGTCTGTATAGGATATTTGAGGGTATAATTTTAACATGAATTTTGACCTAAAATACGGTTGCCAGCTTTTGATGCCAAATTGATTTAGAGGTCAAACCATGAACAAAAAGCCAAACCTTATGAAAATCGGATGAGATTTGACCGAGTTATGGGGCTGGGAAATTTTGATTTATGTCTGTATAGGATATTTGAGGGTACAATTTTTACATGAATTTTGACCAAAAAAATCTGTTGCCAGTTTTTGATGCCAAATTGATTTAGAGGTCAAACCATGAATAAAAAGCCAAACCTTATGAAAATCGGATGAGAATTGACCGAGTTATGGGGCTGGGAAATTTTGATTTATGTCTATATAGGATATTTGAGGGTACAATTTTAACATGAATTTCGACCAAAAATACGGTTACCAGTTTTTGATGCCAAATTGATTTAGAGGTCAAACCATGAATAAAAAGCCAAACCTTATGAAAATCGGATGAAATTTGACCGAGTTATGGGGCTGGGAAATTTTGATTTATGCCTGTATAGGATATTTGAGGGTATAATTTTAACATGAATTTTGACCTAAAATACGGTTGCCAGCTTTTGATGCCAAATTGATTTAGAGGTCAAACCATGAACAAAAAGCCAAACCTTATGAAAATCGGATGAGATTTGACCGAGTTATGGGGCTGGGAAATTTTGATTTATGTCTATATAGGATATATTAGGGTATAATTTTAACATGAATTTTGACCAAAAATACGGTTGCCAGTTTTTGATGCCAAATTGATTAAGAAGTCAAACCATGAATAAAAAGCCAAACCTTATGAAAATCGGATGAGATTTGACCGAGTTATGGGGCTGGGAAATTTTGATTTATGTCTGTATAGGATATTTGAGGGTATAATTTTAACATGAATTTTGACCAAAAATACGGTTGCCAGCTTTTGATGCCAAATTGATTAAGAAGTCAAACCATGAATAAAAAGCCAAACCTTATGAAAATCGGATGAGATTTGACCGAGTTATGGGGCTGGGAAATTTTGATTTATGTCTGTATAGGATATTTGAGGGTATAATTTTAACATGAATTTTGACCAAAAATACGGTTGCCAGCTTTTGATGCCAAATTGATTAAGAAGTCAAACCATGAATAAAAAGCCAAACCTTATGAAAATCGGATGAGATTTGACCGAGTTATGGGGCTGGGAAATTTTGATTTATGTCTGTATAAGATATTTGAGGGTATAATTTTTACATGAATTTTGACCAAAAATACGGTGGCCAGTTTTTAATACCAAATTGATTTAGAGGTCAAACCATGAATAACAAGTAAGAGGTTCTAGTCGGGAGCTCCCGACTAGGGGATACCCTGAACCCTCTTCTTCCAACATCAAATGCATATATATTCTATGTTAGAAGCTATATGTCAAGTTAGGTGACTCTAGCCTTTAATATTTACCAAAATTGCCCAAAAAACAGGATATCGATATAGATTTTTATCGATTGCTTGAAAACGGAGTAAGTTATCGATTATCGGAAACAAACTCGATCTGCGCGGGAACTAGAAGCATCTACATCTAAAATTTAAGCTCTAAAATCTCTAGCTCTTATAGGGTCTAAGATCCTTGCGTTCATACATACGGACGGACGGACGGACGGACAGACAGACGGGCATGGCTAAATCGACAGGCTATTGATGCTGATCAAGAATATATACACTTTATGGGGTCGGAGATGCTTCCTTCTGCCTGTTACATACATTTGGCTTTCGCACAAATACAATATACCCTTATACCCATTTTTAATGGGTTCAGGGTATAGAAAACGAATAACAATTATGCAAAATAATAAACAAATGTCTGACGAAGGCAAAGTAATTGAAAGAAGCGGAAAACATTTGGTCGAAATACGCGACTCGTATAAATAATAATTTTGTATTTGGTAAATAAATTGTCAGATATTGAATTAATGCCAATTGGACACGCAACAAACTTTTAGTAAGATTGAACAATTTGTTTAAGTGTGTGCAACGGTGTATGAATGTTCGAGTGGTTGAATATGGGTTTCTGTTTTTCTTTTCTTTTTTTTTCTTATGTGTTGGTCAGGCCACAACGCGACATGATTTTCCGATTGCGTCAGATTTTCACATCAGATTGCGAAATACCAAAATATTGGCACAGAAAAGGCGTTGGGAATAAATTATGGATTGCAGTTGACAGTCGAGTGTTTGCTTCCTTTTAAAAACAATTCTCATGCATGTTTCTTAACTTACATTTAAACTTACGGTTAAAGATGGTTTTGTGTAAATGTTAATTTTTATATAGGAAAGTGAACATTTTGAACGAGACCTGTTCCTGCCCATTTGTGTAACTCATCTCTCAAACTCCCTCTCAATTATTCACAATCTGCCAAGCTGTGAAAACTGTGAAAAAAATAAACTTTCGCTCGTTGTGTGAAGCGATTGGAATTGGAAAGTCCAATGCACATATCATAACAAGAAGCACAATCTGCTGAAGCCCCCACACTTTTCCCAATAGTTAGCGGTCACCTGTCGCCAGTCAAATCAATTGAACTGAGCGCCCGTCACGTTTGTGCATTTTTGTTTTTTACTCTTGCTGATAATATTCTGGAGCGAGACGTTGGAGGTCAATCGCTTTTACTAGCACTCGTTTCATGGCAACGCATAAATAACACTCTGGAGTCTCCGTTTCAAGCTTCAAGCGGCGATGACAATGACAAACCGCTAATCATAACTTAAGCATAACAACAAAACGCGCAGCTAAATCACCTAAACGTAAACGTGTGCACCTCACAAATATGTGAAAACAATAATGCGGCTCCGAACGCGGCGGAGCTGTAAAACTCACGGACTGGTAAAAGTTACAACAATTTGCTGTCGTCGCGCCTAATGAGACGCAGCGAACGCCCCTCAAATGTTAAACTGTGACCAGGCAAAAGCCTACAACGCGTAACTATAAGCCGAGTCGCCATCGGAGAAGCATTTTCTTTCAGTTGTATGCCAGAGATATTTCTGAGGGGTTTTATAATAAGTTTATTTCGATTAACATTTGCAACGGACACAAGTTCGAGAGCGTTCGGTTTGTGCCATGAGCTGAAAGGTAAATCAAATTATAGCCAGATATGTTTGAAATCGAAATGCAGTAGTAAAAAACAACGAGCAAGAAAGGCTATCTTCGGCACGCCGAAGATCTAATACCCTTGCAGACCCAACCTTTTCATAATGCTTACAGTGCTTTGCTCTTACCTAAGTAGCACAGGGAAAATAGTTAATGCCGAGTTTGGGCAAGATATCTTGATAAACAAACAAGTTTTTTAATCAAAAACCTAGTTTTCGACCGATCGTTCCTATGGCAGATATATGATATAGTAGTACGATCTTAATAGGATTTTGCATATATATGAGAAGTAAAGTAAAACTAATAAATGCCGAGTTTGGTCAAGATATCTTGATAAACAAAATGTTTTTTCATACAAAAACTTAATTTTCGACCGATCGTTCCTATAGCAGCTATATGATATAGTGGTCCGATCCAGCTGGTTTTGACATATGTTCTGCGTGCAACAGAAAAAGAGACTTTTGCAAAGTTTCATTAAGATAGCATACGGACAGACGGACATGGCTCTATCGACTCGGCTGTTGATGCTGATCAAGAATATATATACTTTATGGGGTCGGAGATGTCTCCTTTTATGCGTAACACATTTCACGACAAAATTATAATACCCTCTGCAAGGGTATAAAAAGGCCTATCCGAGAGTATAGATAGTGTGGTTTAACTGGTTTCTAAGGTAAATAAATATACCGTAAACTAAACGACTTTCTAACTGTATTCCATGCGAGATCTGCGAAGCAAATCAGTAAAAGTTGCAGAAGGAGTAAAACCATTTGATGCACTCCTCTAATTGCTGCTAATTGGTCCATGTCGGGCCAGTCTAAGGTTAAAGGTGTGCCAATTAAGTACGGGCCGGTGCGAAGAGATTGCCTTTTGATTTTGGCTAAAACGTCGCGTGCCACTCACCTGGCCAATTTCTACAACTCACGTGTTATGTGAAGTAGCATTTGCAGCAAGGCAATTCAATTTCATTTGCATTTCTTTCTTGTCTGATTTTTTTCTTGCTCAAGAAAAAGAAAATATCTTTTTAATTGAGTGGGCGGCTTCCCTGACCTGGCAGGGCAATTAATTATACAAATCAGCTAATTTGATGCGACTTTGCACACACTTCTTCAGCCTGGGTAAATTAGTTGAAGTGCAATGCCAGCGAAGCAATAAATTAATTCTAATCGCAGGGTTTACTTTCGAATCGGCCATAAGAGGTTCTCAGAGGTGTGATGATGTAAGAATGAAGAAACCCGTTTGATAAGAAAATGTTTGCAGTAGTTAAGGATTAAACTATAGAATCTAGTCGGCAGTTTCCGACTAGGAGATACCCTGAACCCTCTTCTAACAACAACAAATGCAGCTTGTGATACAAACTCGTTTGCTTTAGCAGCAATTAAAATAGCTTTCAATAATATAAATACAAGAAAATTGGACTTGAACTCGTAACCGACCTACAGGTATATTATTATACCTAGAAGCAAAATTTTTTACAATTTTGAAATGTCCCTAGCTCTTGGATAAAACAGGACTACATTATCAATTGCTTGGAAAGGGAAAAGTTTCAAATATCGTTAAGAAACTCGTACAGCGCGAACTTCAGCTCTTATAACTCCCGAAATCGACGCTTTTATAGGAAAAGACAGATGAACATGGCAAGATCGACCTGGCTATTGATGATGGTCGGAGAGGGCTCCGTTTGCCTTTTAACCCTGCCCGTTTGACCACTTTGAATAAATTCAGAGTATAAAGAAGTATTTTTAACACCATTTTTTTGTTTTGTTTTATAAAGATTGTTAGATATAAAAGTATACATGGAAAAAAAGGTGATCAAAACTCTATTTCGCACCCAATACTAGTTTCTCCAGCTACTAAACTACTCTAATTAGACACTCTACTAATAAACGACGCACGTGTTGAAGCTTAAAACGTACAAGTTAACTAAATTGTGAGTTCTTAAGTCCGTTTGAGTTCAATAAACTCCAGCATCGAGTCAAAGTTGAACAATTTTCATTTCTGCTCTTCGCATATTCTTCAAGCCTTTTTTTTATTATGTGAGATTTTGCATTGTGTTAAACTTAAATTGACATAACTAGACGGCAAAAGAGACACAGACGGGCAGGAGTTAGCATAACAACAACACCAACTACATACATTACTTTTTTATTGCTGGGGGTCAGTAAAATGAACGAACAATAAACAAGGCAACTAGAGACACAGCCGCACCGTGAACAATGGAACAAAAGTCATTTTGGGAAAGGGCAGGGCGACAGAATAAAAGCAGGCGGTACATGGTTCCAATTCATTTGACAATACAGCAAAACCAGAAGTGGAAAAAAAACGAGAGGAAAGCATTCAATATGTTCGAAATCTGTACGATTTACCATATTCAGTAGCATTCACAGTTCAATTCAGCATGACATTCATTTGGCTCTATTTAATTATCATTTCCCGTTAGCCAATCCTTTATATATTTTGTGAAAACAATAAATAACTTTGTTTTGGGTTGCCGAATATGAAATACCCTCTAAATTTGGCAAACATGTACCCTCAAATATCCTATAAGGACATACATAGGTCAAAATGTCCCATACCCATAACTCGGTCAAAAGACAACCAATTTTCATAAAGTTTGTTTTTTTGTTCGTGGTTTGATCTCTAGATCAGTTCGGCATCTAAATCTGGCGATATTATTTTTGGTCGAAATTCATGTCGAAATGGTGTCCTCAAATATCCTATATAGACATATGTCGAAATTTCCCTCTCGGTCAAGTCTCATCCGATTTTTACGAGAATGGTTTGGCCTATAGATGAGTTTTGCATCTAAATGTAAAAACTGTGCCCCCAAATATCGTATATAGACATAGGTCAACATATCCCACTCTTTCTAGATCAATTTGTTAGATTTCTATATTTCCTTTCCATAACTGCAATATGCTCCTCTTTACCCGTTTTCAAGGGGTATGAGCTAAAAAAAGCTATAAGTCAGCTACTTAATTTAAAATAATAAACATTTTAAAGTTATCAAAGCGAATGAAAACGAAACGTAACAAACACAAATTGAATACTTATTTTTAATTATTATCAATTATATTTAAGAACTTTTTAATGCACTTTTCTCCCAACGGAAATTTTAAAAAATGCACATTTGCTAGGATGAAGTTTTCCTTTAATGCTTTTGTACTTTTGCTTAACAATCAGATAATGTTCTTAAATAAAATAAAAGGAAATTGAATAGCTTTATATGTGCATTTTTTTCTGCTATATATACTTTTACTTACATAAATCGTTTTGCCTAGCTCGTTTTAAGGTGTGTTCGTCTAGCAAAACAGACTGTCCAGATTGATTTATAAAGAACAAAATAGAAACAAAAACGCAAAAAATAAGTAGAGCGCTCTAGTCAAATCTGCACGACTAGGAGATAGCCTGTAACCTTATACTCACATCGAAATATTTATAACAAACGAAAGTCTTAACACAAATTAAGGATTATTGACTTTTGAAGTTCCAAAAGCTGCTCAAGAAACCAAATCTTAGAATCGATACATTTCGATTTATCGACAATTGTGAAAAAATATACAAATTTTTAATAAATCGAACTGCTCGTAAATTAAAGAACTTAACTCATAAGTTCTTTGATATCAGACGTACGGATAGACAGGCAGACGCACATAGCTAGATCGACTTCCATTTATAGAGTTTATAGAGTTTGTAGAGGCTCCCGTGTGACATTCACAAAAGCATTATGCTCAATCACAATTGGTACAGGGTATTAAGACCTCGAGCGTGGCAAAAAAAATCAATGACGCACGTGAGGCAAACAAACAAAAAAAACATCTAATTAGGCGAAAAGCGTTTAAAATATAGAGAAAAAATTGCCGTATGGCAAAACGACAAAAAGCAAAATCGGCCATAAACAATGAAAAGGAATCAATATGTGTACGCAACTTAAAAATGTTAAAGATTTTTAGAGGGCCATAACAATCAGCAGTAATTGAGGTTATTTGGCTTTGACGAAGTAAACAATTGTGCAATTTATCACGACTCGTGCAATTTTTTCACTCTGTCGAGTCAATAAACAGCCTTACATGAGAGTCGAACAGGTAAAGTATATGAAGAGTACATTTTGAGAGTAGCATCATTTGTTCAGAATATTGTTTTTACAGTGTCCTTCCCTCTGTGCCAGTCTACAAGGCTTGCATCATTTTGCCTTATAAATAGGAATTTCAGCCAAAGCTGTCAATTCTTGCGGAACTGCCAAATTCATCAGTTTGACCGAGCCTAGTTATTGCGCTATCGTATCATATAGATTTTGTCTTTCTATAGATATGTCTTAGCCCAAAGTCATGGCATTCTCTGCTATTTAAAATCTTTATAATCTATCCAAACAATAGATCATATGAATGGAATTATAATGAACTAGATAACTGTTTCTCCTAGTCTCAACTAAGTTCAACTAAGTTAACTGCTTCTCCTAGTCTCAACTAAGTTCAATCGAAAATTGGTAATCCAATCAGCGAATATTTGAGAGCTTCATTTGTTAAGCCTGCAAACTTCGTAAGGATCATTTAGAGTTCGTCCTGACGGACCAACTGGCTGACAGACAGATAAGACCGTAAGCTAGAGCTAGAAAACTGAAATTTATTCGCTTTCCTTTGGGTCGAATAGACTGGAATAGAATTTTGAAAAGTTAAGCCTCCAAGGGTGTGGAAAACGCTGGTCAAAGTTTGCATGAAAAACGTCAACAAAAATGCAGCCATAAAAGTGTTTTGTTTTTTTTTTTTTTTTGCAGACATGACATCATGACGTCAACAACAAGCCGCAGTTCGAGTTCAACAAAAATGTGTTTTCCTAACATTTGTTTATTTAAATTCTGATTTTTAAACTTAATATTATTAATTACAGGCAAATAGTTAATCGAAGAATGTATTTTAATATTTGATTTGCTTGTTTTCTCAGTTAAAACTAAAGTTTATAATTTAGTTCTTGGGTCAACTTGAACATTGTCATTTGGCAGTCCACAACAAAACGACTGACCCGGACAACGCCGGGTAATGACTTCAAGTGAACTATCAAAGAAATAAAAAATGTTGTGTTTGGTTTATTTAGCGCTTCGCTTGGCAGTTAGCCAGCATATAGAAAAGTTCCACAACTGTTGCAAAATAATAATAAAAAAATAATGTTTGCGAAAAGTTGGCAAATATCGCGCATATACTATAAAATTCATGTCGCATTTTGCATATATTTGAATAAACTTGGTAATAAACATCACACAAGCTCAGCGAAAATACATAAAATATAAATTGCAAAAGACCAGCAGTTGAATTTGTCATAATTGCTGCCATGGGTCAGACGAAAGGCTTCGTCTCAGACACAGTCCATATTTTGAAATTAAAGCACAAGCTTATTTTATGGGAAAAATGTAGAAATGTATGTGCATTTCCGATTGTCTGGGAGCTACACAAATTACTTCCTCTTAAAGAAATCTTGGCAACAGCCAATTTCCAATTGCCAATTGCAGTCCAATTGGAATCCCGATTTGCCGTATTATGGCTTATGACACACTGCGCAACAATTTATTTTTCATACGATGGCAAAGACTTGAAAAGCTGTCCACCACACAATTGGCAAATTACCAAGCGTTAAATATTTTAACAACAATTACTCAGTTGATGGAAATGCTGCAGACAATTTTCACAGCAGGCCCAGTCCCAAGACTGGCTTGGCAACCAGGTAAAGAAAATACTCAGGTGTCTGCAGAGCGTAAATGCCAAATGCCAGACAGATGGAAATCATAGAAATCATCATAGAAACTTGTCACAAGTAATATGTATTATCAAACAGATCTCAAGCTTGATGAAAATCAAATTGTTTAAAGTAAATAAGTTGGTATATTATAAAAAATCTGCCAATCAATTAATTCATTCTAAATATGCGTAAAAAGGCAGGCAACATATATTTTAACTTGACTCTTAACACATTTCTATCATTCCTGCATTAAACTATCTTAGCTAGTTATTTCTATTTATATTGGTTTCGGGTTGAATTCAGACAATGCTTTTAAAAAATAGAGTTCAACTGTCGGTAGCTATATTAGATAGTATTCCGATATTAGGTTGAGAAACAACGCCTCATACAAATACGAAAATATTATTATAAAAATAAGAAATTTATGTTTAACCAAACTCTGTAATACAAGTTCTTATCAGAATCGGGCTACACTCTCTTTTTCTCTCTCTCTCTCTCTTTCTCTCTATCTCTCTCTCTCGCTCTCTCGCTTTCTGTCTCTCTCTCACTCTCTCTGTCTCTCTCTCTCTGTCTCTCTCTCTCTATCTCTCAATTTCTTTCTCTCTCTCTCTCTATCTCTCAATTTCTTTCTCTCTCTCTCTCTCTCTTTCTCTCCCTTTCTCTCTCTCTCTCTCTCTCTCTCTCTCTCTCACTCTCTCTCTCTCTCACTCTCTCTCTCTCTCTCTCTTTCCCCCCGTTTTAACCCATCTCTCCCTTTTTCTCTGAATCAGTCAATAATTTTTAAACAATACATCAACGACATTAGCGTAATATATCATGTAGGTCTAATAGAAAATAACGGACTAATATATCATGAACGTATTAGACCAATAGTTGCCAATATTAGACCAATTGGCTGCCAGGTTTGTACCTAGTTTTAATTTTAGGCAACCCGCAGTTAGCTGTTCTTTCTTGTTTCTCTTCCGTGTAGTTGTAGTTGTTGGACGTATTAAGTTTGACCTTGTTACTGTTGCAACATTTGTGAGAAACAACCTTTTGGGCTCCCACATAAATCCAGAGCGTAAGAAGCAACTCGCGAAAGAGTTGCATGGAAAACAATTGAAAAGAAAGCCGTGGACAGGAGCCAAGCCAAGACAGACGTAACAAAAGCCCAGCCCCCCAGGAGATACTGTAGTTGTTCTTGTTATTATTTATTTATTTTAAGAGGGGCACAACATGTGTCTGGCAAGACGTCCCGAAGAGAGCAGAAGTCAGCGATTTACGAGCCAGAAGCAGGCATCGTTGAGTCTAGCTTGCCATTTACTTCGCTCGCACGTAAGCTCATGCATATGTATATACACTCAGAGAAAAAATCTCTACTCTTGTTCTCAACTCAAGTAAAACTCTGTCAAAATGCGGCCAAGGTCAGAAAGAAAATTCTTGTTTCAAGACGTTACGTTCGACCTCGACTTTCAAACACAAGAAACTTTATAGTTCGATCATGAACTACATTTTCAGAAAAATAGCTTCACTTTTAAACATTGCGAACTGAGAATATTTACGATATTTATTAATGGAATCAACATTTTCAACATTTTCAACATTTATTTTGGATTCAAATTATTTGACACCAAATCAAATACTAAATGTTCTTCAAATTTCACAACAATACTAGACTTTTGGGACAGTGTATTTCGGCGAGTGACTAAGCAACATTCCAGACATAGTCCCCAAATGTATGTGTATCTGTGTGAGACTATATGCATATGTGTGTGACTGCGTTGAAGCAGTTGCAAGTTTTACGATATCAATAAATGTACATGGCCAACCATGTAAGGGGATGCTCTTAACCTTGTGCAAGGATCTTAGCCTTAAATACTGCCCAAACTCGGGTGAAAGTAACCTAATTGTGTTGTTAAACAATGATTGAACATTTTGGAGAATAATAACAGTATAGTGTATGTATTTCAAGTATAAATATATATGTCTGACTCATGAATCAACTCATTCGAATTCAAGAACTTTGTGAGACTTCATTTAATGCGGGCTTCCCCATTTGAGGTTTCAATTGTGGCTTTGTTGTGTTTTTTCCAATGCCTAACAAAAGGTAAGACTCTTAAGCCAAGCCCAGGACAAATCAGGAAAACTGTGGCAGCCCTCGCTTAGTCATGCTCAATGACTAAAAGACAAGAGGAAGGCTCAGAAGCAACTGCAACTGCAACTCGAGTGAGTGGCAGCCGTAAAGAAGGAATTTCAGCCCAAAAGTATCCATTGAAGGCTAGAGAAGCTGGAATGGCGACAGAGGAGACTGGCGAATGGAGCCTCGCAAGAATGTTGCACCTTGTTGCACGTAGACAACAGCGCAGGCAACTACTCTGCTGTGGCAGGTTTATGGCTCTGCAGTGCACTTTGCAAATTTACAGAAAGAGAGAGAAAGAGAGAAAGAGAAAGAGAAAGAAAAATCCCTAGAGAGAGTAGAGTGCGCATGGCTTCTATCATTCAGTTTGTAGATCCTTTCATTCCTAACATTCCCCCACATTCACAACTCACATACTTTATTTTCTGACTGAATTTTCGCAAAGGTTTTGCCATCCCTTTTACTTAAGACGGTTTTCGTACTATTTATAGATGCTTATTAAATTGTTTTTTAAAATAGACAAGAGTGGCTATATTGATTTTGTGGAGAAAAGCTTCTCCGTGGGCTTAAACACATAGATCTGGAGAATTTTAAAAGTAAAGGCTTTATAATGAGTATATTTAATATACAAATTTCTCTAAAACTGATAAACATCGATTCCTACCTCCAGGTTCGAACTTATAAGAGAATGTATTTACATGAGTTCTCGGGTCTCATATAGCTTTAATGAGCTTGAACATTTTGACCTAATCATGTTAGAATTAACAATTTTATACAATATAATATTATATATTAATGCTAATTAATGTATTCAAACTTCCTTTTTCTTGTTATTGTTTCTCACGTTTTACAACACTCTCTCTCATTCGATTCTATGTCGTTTGCAGCTTAAGAATTTCTCTAACTGCAGCAAGTGCAACTTTTGAAGTTCCTTCTCTTTTAGAAATTGTGGGAATCGTACAGAGCCATAGTTAATACTGTCAGGCCCACAGGTCTCACATCCCATATTATCTTATATTTTTGCCGTTTTATCGCGGCTTTCATATGTCTTAACTTCAAACACTTCCTTTCCTTTCCGCCTCTTATTAGTTACCTTTTGGTATGAAAGCGAGTCGAACGTGATTAAAGAATAACTAACCGGTCTCATCAAGTGCCACATCAATTAATAAAAGCTATTGAGGAAGTAGAAAACTATTGAACTTAATATGGTGTACACTTTTACGATACATTTTTAAGTATAGCCAGGACTATAAAGTCTCGCATGTGGAATTAAAATAGAATGGAATAAATTTCAATATATTTTATGTAAAATATATTCCTTTAAAATATACACTCTCTCGTAAACAGGAATGTTGCAGCAACAATTAAAAACAACAGAATAAAGAAATCAGATAATGATTCGATTATCGAGACCAAATAGGTTGAGTTCGGTGAGAACGCACAGAATCGTTACAGGTGTTTCTACAGGTAAAATTCTTGGCGTCAGGCGGGGTAGAAACCAGACCAAGACTCAGGTAGCTAGCGAGAAGGAATCAATTTCTGCGGTATAACGAAGCTTAAATACCCTTATTGCCGAAGCGACAGATAAACAGGCGCCATGATAGTTCAATCAGACTCGGCCAGGTCTTAAATTCGTATAAACTAATTACACACTTCTGCTCGTAGTCTCAATTTCGATCGAAATATATAAATAGCTAATGGGGTCAGAATAAATCTAAGCAGTAGACTAAACAATGCGACTCTGCGCAAGGGTAGAGTAAAGTTAAGTAAAGTAAACAAACCAAATGCCGAGCTAATGAAAACGAAATCTGTGCACAGCGAAAGAGGAGAATAAGAAATGAGCAGACGAAAAGGGCAAAGAAGAGAACAAAAATCCCGGCACAATTCACCTGTCGCAAGCAAAATGAGCTGCTCTGTCACGCTTTTTATGCCCTTCTTATGCGCTCAGATCAAATTGACAGTGTTGGAAAAGATTTAAAGATGTTAATAGTTCATAGTGTTGTATTAATTGAGATTAAATGTTAAATGCAAATGTAAAGTAATACTAGAAGTTGATATAACGGTCAACTGTATAAGAGAAAATAGAGTGTCTACTGTCTACGTCTTATACGTCTTATATTTTGACAGCCATAAACTGACTGTCTCCGACAGCTGGCAGCTCATTAAAAAAATAAAAAAATAAAAATTAAGCATTGTGATTAATGAGCAGTGGAGCTCTTAAGTCCATGATTTGCACAGAAATATCTATATATATATCGTGTGAACAGAAACATTTAATTGTGCAACTTGTTCAGCTGCTTTGCTTTGCTTTGGGTCAAGTTCATGGAAGTTTTCAAGTTTTTTTTTTTAATTTCAATAAAAATATTAATTTGCAAGCTCTTAAGCTGTAGATTTACATGCGTGGGCCGAGGGGGCTGGGGTAATTTAAAGCCTCGTCTAACGGTTGTTGCTTGCGCAGAAATAAATGCCGCAAATGGCCTTCAAAGCACGCAGCTCGCACTCAAAGTCAAACACGTATGTGTGTGTGTGTGTGTGTGTGTATTTGCGTACATTTACGTAAGTACATTCATACATGTGGGCGTAGATGCGTATGCGTGTGCGTGTACGTACGTGCATACATACATACATGCATCAGCTGAGCGCGCAATAACAAAATCCACCCCAACAGACTCGGCCTCTGCCGCCCCCAAAAAGAGGCTCTTGTTAGGCTTGAGAAATTTCGACACATCATCCACAGCATCCAAAGGAATTTCAACCCCAAAATGCCGTTCATTGATTGACAACAACTGTGTCAGAAATGTGCCAATTAACGGCACAGACACTTACCTCTTTCAGCAGGAACAAAATTGTTGTTGTATCTGGACGTTAAATTGAGTGGCAACTGTGCTGCTGCTGCTGCGACGTTGAGTGTAACAACAGTTAGACGGATCAAAGCTACGCTCTCTGCTCTCTTATACAGCTGCACTGACGGCAACGTCTTCTTTGATTTTGCTTCACTTTTATTTTATTTTTATCTTTTATCTTTATTTAACTGCGACGTCAGCGTCGCCACTGACAATGACATTTTCACGCACAACACACACACACACACGCGCGCACACACGCGCACACACGCGGCGCTGGTCAGCGAAATTTCTTGTTGATGTTGCAGTCTCGTCTGTGCTATTGCGGGCGCGGGGTGTGTAAGTTCTCCAAGGCAGGCAGGTGCACTTACAACAAGAGCTCACACACACACACACGTGCAAAGGCTTCCACTATCAAACACTCTCATACAAGCACACACACACACAGACGACACGAAGCGCAGACACACGAGAGACAAACAAACGATGCGGACGCTGGCACCTGGCACTTTGCTTCTCTACGCTTCTTCTTCTTCTTTGTAATTTTGTATTTTCTTTTTTTGCACGCGGCGACTGGCGGATGGCTTCAGTTGCAGCTTTTTTTACAGACTTTATTTTGATTTGCTTTCTACCTAATCTCGGGGTTGTGCTTACTTTCCATGCTTAGATAATGCTTAATGGGCTCTTATCTTGCGTTTTGTCGCCTGTGCACACACTTTTTCTCGTAATTAATTAATTTTTTTTGTAACAACCGCGTCCCGACGTGCTGATTCTTCGGCGTCAAAACAACAACAAGTTCGAAAACAAACCAAATATGACCCCATCGAGCAAATTGAAAAATACCGCAAAGCAAAATATGGTATCTTGGTATTTTTTAGGCAATTACTGTTTGGACAAAATAAATACAATTCAAAGTCGTTTCGAACTTCTAAAATACCCAATATTATTCAAAGGTAATCGACTGAGATTGCATTAAAGCTGTATATCTTGAAATTTATGGTACAGACACAAGCCTGATAGCGCATATTTTAAGTAACTAAGTTTTTTTTCATATTATTATGTGATTTTTAAATTTATGGTATTGTTCTTTGCTAAAAACGCACTCAACGACATCTGACAAAAGCTGAAGTATATAAACAGCATTCGCGTTTCCGAAAGCAAGCACGAAGCGCAAAATGAGTATTTGAAACGATAGATGGCGCCTTATGTTTTTTGTTACCAAAAAGGAAAAATTTGATACCTATCTGATCGATATGAATTTAATATTCAATTCTAAATCTCCCGCTGTAAACAGATGTTAAAATTTGACATATAGGGATATGAATCGAATAAAGAAGAGACCCAGTGCCGTGTACCAAAGACAATATAAACATTGTTTATATTGTCTTTGCATGTACTATGGAAAGTATAGTAAAACTATTAACATCACTGCAGTTGACCAAGAAATTATGGTTTCTATATAAAATTATTTAACTATTGTTGTAGCACCAAAGACTCTTCTGCAGCGTCTCGTGCACCACCTGTTGACACCGAATGGAAACTAACATAACTGTGTTAAAAAACGAACGGAATATTTCATCGCCATGATCAAAAATGCCTTACAGTTACAACTTGTTGTGTTTATGTTGTCTTAGGTAAGTATTCTCAGCTGGCACGGGCTAAAATAACGGTGCTCTTTATTTATGTATGTGTGTACATGTATGTATGCATGGGGAAGTATTGCGCATTTTCTGCGCCGTGGCATCCATTTTTTATGCAGCACTTTTTTATATGAGCATTGACATTATTCGCACAACTTGCGGGTAAAAAAAAGACGCCATGTCAGTGTAATAGAAGAAAAGTGTTTAATGATTTTATTCTAAGACATCAATTAAATGCTCCTGATGTTCCATTCCAAAACTTAAACGGAGCTGCATCCATGGAATCGACGGCTTCGGAGGCTGCAGATGCTGCATCGGCTAAGATGGCAGTCAGTCGGCTTATATTCTGTTCCATTTTTTTCATACGCGCCTGCATTGTTTTCATTTGCTGTTGTTGCTGGTTTATCCTATTTTTTAATGAAGCTATTTCCTGATGTAGCTCCTGGTTATGTTTGGCTTTTTGAAGATAGTTTTTGCTTTTGTAAGTCTGTTGATGCCAATGAGGCAGCTGCTCTTGCCCTTGCAAAATGTGCCTCTGTTGCAGCAAAGTGCATAATTGTGCCTGCATCGCCAAAAACGTGTCAACTTCTCGGGAATTCATTTTGAAATGTGAGCAAACATGCGCAAGTGTTGCCACCTTGTTAATTTTTAAAACAATGTTAAAATAGATATTGCCACCTTTTTTTCTGTTTGCTTACATTTTGTGTTACATGAAACAAATTCGATTTTCTCCAAAACCAAACTGTTAATTTACATGCAATAAAAATTAATATAATGGATAAGCGATATTTACTATATTTGGGGAAAAATAAATACAAATTATATCAGATGTTGCCACCATATTGCTATAAATGTTTGTAAGACAATGTAAAGCAAATATCTAATTATAATTATAAATGCAAATGGATTCTTGAATATCTTTGTTTGCCTTTATTTCCAATAGGATATCTCTTACGTTCTTAAATGGCATATATCCCAAATTTCCAAGCCAAGCCAATCAAAATATAAACAAAAAACATCTGATTTTTGAAAAACTTGCTCATTTCGAAGTCTAACATGTATTCGACTGTTGAGCAATTTTGCGTTGCTGTTAACGCATTCTTAGACCTGTTAACTCAGCTGGCGCATTTAACAAGAGCGCTAAATTCAAATTTGAATGAATTGAAACATTAAGAGTTTCTGTATTTGAATTAAGAATATGTAACGGTCAGAGTGTACTACTTTGTCCCTACTTGAAAGGGAAAGTGGCGGGGATTAGTTCGACTGTGCAGTGACATCTTAAGAATCTAAATCGAAGTAGAACTACGAAACAACTTAGTTTGCTTGGAAATGGAGGGATAGTATCTGCCTCGAGAAAGAGCCATATGCTAGTGTATATTTTTATTTTCTCACATTTTATAATAGCTGCAGATATATTTAGAGCTCTTTAAGCTCGAAAGCAAAGTCTATCTGCAATTTTCCTGTTTGACTTTTTTGCGTAATACTTTTGAAGTGAATCCAACTAATGTGATCTGGGGCTTCTGCAGCATCTTGCTCATCTACCTGGTTTTATCTGATAATGATAACGAAAATGATCGTGATAACAGTCCGTCTCTAGTTAAATTTGCTTACGTATGGCGTTTTACAATGTGTGTTTGCCTTATGCCCGTAAATCATATTCTATACTATATACACATTTTATAGGGGTCGCTAAAAATACATCGTGTAATCAAAGATAGCTCCTGTCTACGTTCTGTTCGAGGGGTTTTATGATGCCATCATTAAGGGCTGACAGAGCATCGGGCAGTGCGTAAAGGTTATGCGGCGCGAAACGGAATACATTGAACCCAGCTTATCTTTGTTCATCCTTAGTTGATAATTTTCAAAAATGAAAGGATCAAGAGGTCAATATTAATACGAATTAGAAGGTCAACCCTCTGTAGATTCTTTCTAAAAAACCTAGATGTTAAAGATAACATGCATGTTATGACTTAAGGGGCATACAGATTGAATACATTTATCTTTAATCATCTTTAGTGGATTACATTCATAAATTAAGGAATGAAGAAGTGAAAACTAATAAGTATTAGGAAGTTAATCTTACATCATTGTTCTGTATATCCTTTCTAAAAACCTAGATGTTAAAGATAACATGCATGTTATGACTTAAGGGGCATGCACATTGATTACATTGAACCCAGCTTATCTTTGATCAGCTTAAGTGGATTCTTGTCATAAAGTGAAGAATCAAGATGTCAATTAAATAAATATAAGTATCATGGTTCTGTAGGTCCTTATTAAAAAACGAAGACAACTTTATTAATTATTATCTAGATGTTAAAGATAACATGCATGTTATGCCTTAAGTGGCATGCACATAAGGCAACCTGGGAGCTTTTGAACTAATCAGACTTATATAGTTGAGCATGAGCACGTGGTCGTGTTACCAGGCGGCAATAGTCGATCAGACTGATAAACACCTGCCGCGCCTATCAATCAATGCGAGCATTTCGATATATCATCCAATTGTAATCTTGTTGTTGTTGTTGCGACTGTTTTCTGTAAGTGTCAATGGTTATGGTCACGGTCGCATAATTGGCTGGGCACAGTTGAGTTTTCCATTTTCTACAGCTCGGCAGGAGGACGCTGCGTGTTTTTCTATTGTGAACGGCTTTTCAACGAAATGACTAAAACTTGTTCGGCTCAGCGGCAATTATCGTGTGCAAAGATTGCGATTCGCCAAACGCCAGTTCAAAATCAGCTTTTGGAATCCTTGTCAGCTCTCGAAGAGGCCTATGAATACGGCTGATGAGCATTAGCATTGTTATCACGTAAGGAGTGAAAAACTAAAAGTGTAAAGTGAAAAGCAATTAGCACACATTTTATTTATAATTTTGTTACTTAAAAATCTTCTATAAGAGATACCAATCAAAACTTGCATAATTCAACCTTATGGGTAAAGAAAATTACACTAATGCATTAGCTATCATTGTTTCATTGTCAATATCTGGTTAATATCTCAAGAAGCCCATACGTACCACATGCCTGGGCTCTGTTGAACTGCCAGCTCCTAGTTAAGAGGCAAATTCCGAACTGTAAAGTTACTGCCATCACACCTCCAGGTAAACCTTGGCCTATCCATAATCTCTCTGCTGGCGGCATGTCACTCTGTTTGACATTGTTGCACACGTCAGTCGTAGCTCATAAAAAAAAAAAAAAAAAAAAAACAAGAACACAGAAGCGACATTATCTTTTGGGATCTCATCTGTCGTGTTCGCATCAACAAAAACATCATCAGAGAGCGGCAGAGTATCTCATGAGCTGTCACTAATACGGCAACTGCTCCAATTTAAGTTAGAATCTCATCGTCGTCGTCTGCTCTTCGTTCAAGCCTGCCTAGATTGGGGTCTGGAGATTGCAAAGATATATACTAAGCATAGTGCATGCACAGATCTATGGCTGGCTCGATAAGAGATCGCTCAGTCTCAGTCTCGGTGCGAACGGCGACTGTGAAAGTTAGAAAACGCGCTGCGAAAAGTCCGAGCACAATTCACCTGAAGCTTGTTGCAGCGAGTGCCACAGAATCTTGAACGAGTATACGCCATGCAACAGGCAATAGAGGTGGTTCGAGTGCAATCCGGGGAACACCTTGAAAGGTTGCCAATGAAACAATATTAATAATTAAATGAAGTGCAATTAAGCTTGATTTAAATGTGTGAAAATTGCTAACTAGTGTTGAATTTTACAGTGAGACAAAATGTAAAAAGTAAAGCGCAAATTTCGAAAAAAAAAACAACATATATACATACATTCAAATATCAAAAGTAAAAGCAAGAACAACTTTGTGCGACGTTTATTATCTCAAGTTTCAATTGGATTTAATCAAAATCATAAGAAAACTCTGTCACACACACACACACACACACACACACACACTCGCACACGCGAGCCTATTAACTTTGAGCGCGTTTTAGTGTATTAGTGTGCTGCATGTGTGAGCTTTGGGTACCTGCGCCTGTGTTTGTGTGTCCCAGTGCCGTCTGACCGAGAAACTCAGACTGAGACGCAGGCAGCGTCAGACGTCGGCGTCGCTGCATTTCATTGAGACGAACTTCAAACCGAGAGCCAGGCAACTTTGTTAGAGTATCGGCGCGCGTGTGTGCGTGTGGTTAAATTGAAGTATGGTGAAAATGGCCAGCGAGGAGACGGTCACCGAGGCCACCCGCACCGAGAAAGTTGAATTGTCGCACTTTGGTGAATTCTGCCAGCGACACGGCATTAATCCCAATTTGATTATGCTGAAGATAACGCTGTTTGTCATGTATGGAGGTGAGTACTGATAGCACATACACACACACACACACACTCATTTAAGATCCTGTCATTAAAAACCAATTATAAATGGAGGGGGACCAGGAACCAAACCAAAAGCAAACGGGACGTGCAATTAGCTTCTTGTCAATTTGAGAAAGCATGTGAGCATTTGTTTTTTTTTTTTTTTTTTTTTTTTTATTGCTGATAACACAGACAATACGTCGGTTATCCGACTTGTTATGCGGCGGCTTAACCAATTATGACAATTATGTTGTTTATGATTCGGAGTAGATTAAGTTTAATTGCTTTTTGCTAGTCGGTTAGTTAAATAAAAAACAAATTGTAAATCGCCTTTTTTATATCTTCTGTCTGCAGCATGAATTCTATATGCATCGGAAAATTTTGACAATTATGCTTTTCTTTTTACTTTTCTTCACTTTGTCTTTCATCCGATAATAACAAAAATTGTGACTAATGAAACCAAAGGAATAATTTAATCCAGTTAACAAGAAAGTTAAAAAAATATTAAAGAATTTTATAAATTTAATTATCATTAGAGATTTAAAATAAAAACCTTTATAGACGCATTGTTAGCTCCTTTCATATAAAGAACATTTCCTAATGCAAGCAGTAATAAGTTTTTGGCTTAGAGCTTGCACAATCACATTTAATTGTTAAACCTCAGATTGAAGTAAATACTTAAGCAGTGTCAAAACAGCTTCAAACAGATGTTAACTGTGCCAGATATAGATACATGTTAACATTTTATCAAAGGAAGGTCGAAAGAGCACACATTCGTTTGTTCAAATGATCAAATAAATATAATATACTTTCATCACATTTGTGCACTGATTGTTAAAATATGTCAATATAGCGAATGTTGCACGAATGCACTTGACTTACACACACACACACACATCTGGGGGCAGTCGCGCGTTAAGGACAAACTTGCGCGAGGCTTTGGTCAACGCAGGAATGCTGCCCATTGAAGAGTTGCCCATTGAATCAGACACAATTCAGGAATGTTTTGATAAAGGGAAAGGTCACGGAAGATGTCAGTAGACTTTCCGACGTGCCTGGCAAGAAAAACGGTTAGGTTAAGTTTCACCTTAGCTATTATCGGGCCATGGATGCCTTAGTAGCTCTATGAAAGCGTTTTGGACAGTTTCGTTTAGTTTCATATTCGGCAGCGAAAGCTGCAGGAAACTGATCTAATCTCCGGGAACAACCTAGCACGGGCTAAGCAGGAATTGAGGTTCGGACTGATGCCTTTGCCAGATCAAGCATCCGCGCCGGGTAACTGGGTAATACGTTACTTTCAGTATAATAATAATAAATAGAAGAATCATCTCTGAGCTCATATATTCTCGATAGAAACTCCAAGCTGAGTAGATCCAGAAAAGTCCGTCTGCCAGTCTATAATAAGGCGTGGATCTCGGAAACTACAAAAGTATGAGACTTGATATTTAAATAATATATCTTCTTCTTTGTTGATCGAACCATTTATTTGAAGCATAACTCAAGATATATAAGAAGTAGACCATTTTGTATAGTTCATGACTTGTAAAATAGGAAAAACTCGATTCTTAGCGTAAATATTTTCCCTTTGGCACTAGAATACACTTATGTTATGTCCAGAAGAATTCATATTCATTGAAGATATTCGAGAATACATATCTCTTAGTGGAGCTAGACTGCAATCGAGTGCATCGAAGGTTTGTGTTTAAAAGGTTGGATTCAGGCTACAATCCAGACAAGAGCAAAACAAATATGCTCGATTTGACATTACAAACAGAGCATAAAGAACACACACATCTAGCGCAGTTTTACCTACAATACGAGATCGAGTTAGGCTGGCAGTGAATCTTTGAATTCATTATCACAACGTGATGCAGCTCTGCACCGCGTCTCGGCCCCAGAAGATACGACGATCTTGGCAACTGTGGAACTGTGGAACTGTGGAACTGTGGAACTGTGGAACTGTAATACTGGGGGCATAGGCTGGTCGGAAATAATCAATTAGGCACAAAATGAGTTACACATTTGTATAAATTTAGTTACACAAACACGCGCTTGGACATGGAGCTTCTTTTGTTGGGCAGCACAGCTTTTCCCAGTATGTGGCAATTAAGACACACAGCCATATATATATGTACATATATACATATATATATGTATATATGTCTGTGTGTGTATGTATATAGTTTATATATAGTTTTCTTGTGGGTCTGCGTGTGGCTTTTGTAAATAAATCTAGCTTATGTGACTTAGGCTTGAGGAAGGTTTAGTTTTATTCGCCTCAACTAGTATCTATGTATCTCAAACTTAAATCAACGCCAGTCAAGTCAGATGACCGTGCGCTGTTTTCGCTGCTCGCGGTCAATGACAAAAACATTCTGCGATCATTTGCCGTCCTACTGCGGATCGCCCGCGTTCCGTCTGTGCCTAATAATAAGGCGACCTCTGTTTGGCCATTGGTCGCATGTTGTTTTATGTCATTAAAGTCAAATTGTCGCAAATATTAGTATTAATGCGGTTTTTATTCGCTCTGATATTCACGCCTTTGTCGAGACTATCTTCAACTATCTTTTATGCCGCTGTACCCTGTACCCAAGATGTAGCTACCGTTCTGGAAGTACACGTACACAAGCACTAGAAAACACCGACACATTACGTAAATATCTATAGTCCAGTTGGTGTCAATGGCCAAGTTGACTTTTGAGTCCTATCTTCATACTTCTTAAAATATTTGAACTGAAGTAGCAGCTTCTCGACCAACCCAATTCACTTTCTCACTACTTTCTAAGATATCTTAATTGATGCAGCATTAGTAGCATACAATTGCGCTTAAAATTCAAACAGAAATCTCGACAATATATTCAAGTAGAAAACTAGAAAATCTTACGCTTAAGGAACTTGGGGCTAAAAAGCTGAAAGATTTCCTACGAATGGAAATCGAACACTAAGAAAGTGGTTTTGGAAAATTCTACCCTCAAGTAGAAAAAATGGTGATCAAAGTTTGCGTGAAAATAGCAACAAGACTGGCTGAGCGTCGGACTAGCAAGCGTGAGCTTGCCGGTTCAAATCTAGCAGCACATTTCACTTTTATAATTAGGCATCAATTTGAAATTTGTTTAGTTGTTTACCTAATTCATTTGGAGTTATTTGGAGTAAAAGCTTATAGAAATTAACTCCCGCCGATGGAAATAGGGTAGTCCTAGCTTACAGATACCCTATGATACACATCATCATCATTTCATAGCATAGCTTCTGATTATGACAGTTAATTCTGCAATTCTGATTACTCATGCTTTTTTTTTTTAGCCACTTCATCATTGCTGCCCTATTTGACGATACACATGCAATCGATTGGATTGACGGTGGAGGAAATAGCCATTATCTACTTGGCGTTGCCGTTCACAACTTTTCTCAGCCCTCCAATAACAGGTGAGTGTTTAGATGGTGAAGCAAAATTGGGTCAGCTGGATTATTAGATGAACGTATAATATGACATTTAAATAATTATCGGATATGGCTATAATATATTAAAGGTTTTCGTATAGTATGCACAAATGAGGCATATTTCACAAGAATGAATAACATTTTAGTAGAGCTATCTGCTTTGGCATATACATGTATTTTGGCGCTATATTTGAGCTGTCAACATTCCATAAACAACGAAAGTTATTCAAGAATATTTCCTTTTAGTGTGTATGTGTAATATGTTGCAAATGAAGCTAGAATGTTTATAGTGCTGAGTTGAAGGCAACTTCTAGTCGGCGACGTCCTAATTTATATTATATTCGTATATTTATTGACATAAAATCCAATGCATACATTATGATATGGTTTATGCACATTTATATACATTATATTAATTAATCTTATGCACTGTAAACAAATCTGGCACATGATGTCAGGATGGAACATGATTTCAAATTAAATTTGTCCAGCATCTGAGCCAGTTCAGCTCAATGTGTAACTAAGTTGTGAGCAACTTTGTCAATGGCAAGGGCCATCTTGTAGTCAACATATTTGATAAAGCTTGCCCACTTTGGGCAACACTTTGCCAGGCCACAGATG
The DNA here is from genome assembly GCF_003285875.2 of Drosophila novamexicana. Classification (NCBI taxonomy): domain Eukaryota; kingdom Metazoa; phylum Arthropoda; class Insecta; order Diptera; family Drosophilidae; genus Drosophila; species Drosophila novamexicana. Next base: position 174,383 of record NW_020824800.1, read on the forward strand.
CAGATGCCAAAAGACACACACACACACACACACACACACACACACACACAGACACACACACACACCTCGTTTATTCAGAGCTCTAACTTGGCATCCACTTCTCTACTTTTCTCTGTCACGGTGCAGGTTTTCTCGTTGACAAATTTGGCAAATACAAGCCAGTCGTTGTGATGAGTCTTCTACTGAATGCAATTTTCCATCACTCGCTGCTCTTCATACCGCAGCAGGAGATACCAGGAGTGGTCCCATCGGCATTTGTAATACGGCATCCGGAGAGCGGCGACACTGAGGTAAGCATCCATTTCAATAAGTGCCACAACTACAAAACTCTGTCAAGTTTGTCTTGATGGAAATTTTCTCTTTAATTACTTAAATCGCTGTAAGCCTACTTTGAAAGCACACAAATTGGATTACAACGTCTAGGTAAACGAATCATTCGGCTATAAACTATCAATGTTAGCATTAAATTCAATTGAAAATTAAATTCCTAAAAGCTGCGCAGTTCGATGTTTAGCTAAGTGCAAAATTCCAGCAACTGCCTTGGATTGTGCTTTAGCTTTTATGTAGAGTGCAGCCTGATAGACTGCTGCACATTAGCTGCCACACACACACACCCACGCACACAAACACATCTACTAGATGTAGTACTAAAGGTTGCAAGCAACAACTTCTAAAACCTGAAGCGGCTTGATGCAGCTGTTGCACAGTAGATTAAATGCGCCTGCTTCATGGCTCCTTGTCGTGGTTGTTATTTGGTATTTTGACAATAGTTTGGGCAAAGCTAAAGTGGGACACAGTTTTGGGTGTTCGCCACTGACTTTTCTTGCCATTTGACAGATGGTGCAGAGCAGGCGCACATTCTATGGGACGAGGGAGACCTAATAGCAACACGGCTTTATAAACTTTAAGAAAAACGATTCACACACGTGCATCAAGTATAATCAAGCCGCATAAAGGGTACAAACTCTTGTAATTTTGTCAAGAAGCGTGTAACGCATAAAAGAAGACCCCATAACGTATTTATAAGTATAATATGAGTAACTATGATCACTATTAATAGGCATTTCAATATAGTAATTCGTAATTTTTCATTAGTCATTAATCATTAGTCATCACTCATTAATCATCATTCATTAGGCATTATTCATTAGTCATTATTCATTAGTCATTACGAAATGGCATACAACTTAGCTGCAGATTTTCCGAATTTATTTCACTGCAAACACCTGTTACACCTTATATCCATAATAAATGGGTCAAGCAAAAGAAAGGGGGGGAGTCATGGGTGCAACAAGGATATATTATAAGTTATATGCATTGCTAATCAGCAAAGCAAAATGGAAATCTACCACATTTATCTCTTTTGAAATGAACTTAATCTGAGCTTTACGAATTTACGCAGACTACCAACAAGGTCTGGCTTACCCGCCAATGGATATTTACCATCAATATATATATCAACCTGGCTGATAAATAAATTTTGACAATTTCACTATGGCCTTTTTTTCAGCCAATTTCAATGGGTATTGTATGTCCGATATGGTTCATTTCGTGTTGCCTAGGGAATGTTTTACTTAATCCAAAAGCCCTGCAACGGACACGTATTCAATTGTGGCACACGTATTTCGTGTCTGTCTCGCGGTCCCCGCTGGATGTCTATATATTTTGCGAAGAGCAAGAAGCAGCACAGCACAAAAGCCGGCTTTTATTCGAGGCGCCATAACGCTGTCACTATCAATACACACTCGTACACTAAGGCACACGCCCACATACAGCTATAAAACGCACACCAACTGAGCTTCTCCACCTCGGCGTTTGAGTGTGCGTGTGTGTGTGTGTGTGTGCTGGCTGTGCCCACGCGGACAGAGAGTGTGTGAGAGCGAAAGAGAGGGAAACTTTGGAAGCGACTGACTACACATTGCTGGGAGCCCATCAACCTGACTCGCGTTGGCGCAGACACAAATGCAGCTACGGGCACACACAAATGCTCACGCACATACACACACATGCACACACACACACCATATTACGCATACGCATAGTATGTGCCAGATTGTCTGTCTGTGTTGGGTCACCCTGTGCCAGATGTTGCATCTTTTTGTGTTGCATACTATTCGGCTGCTTGAATTGCCTTTTTGCTCGAGATTCGAGCTTTGCATGCGCATAAATTTGTGTCATGTAAAATCATTGAATATGGCAAATAACTGTCGAATGTAGCAAATGTCGGTTGCCAACCTTTTGGACCTTGTAAATGTGAATGTGTAGGCATTGGCAAAATTTGTTGCTTGGGGGATTTCATTTTTATGCATTGTATTTCTTTTGTTTTATGCTTATAAGTCCGGCAATGTGGACAGTTTTGTGTTATTGTTGTTTCAGGCATTTATTGCCTTTGGCATTTGTCCGGCTGTTGCTGCCTTTGTCATAATAAAATATTAAGCACTGAATTGTGTTTTATATGTCAGTAAAGCGCTTTTATCTGTTAATATATTAAGAGAGTATGGCTGCAAGAAAAGCATGCCCACAATCTCAAGTAGAATAAATAAGCACATAACGCAGAAAAATATAAATTTAGAAGAATGCTCCAGCTCTTAGTACGCTCAAATTTTTAATGCTTACGATTAAATACTCTGTATTTACTAAAACAAGAAGGAGGTTCTAGTCGGGAGCTCCCGACTAGGGGATACCCTGAACCCTCTTTTTCCAACATCAAATGCATATATATATTCTATTTTAGAAGCTATATGTCAAGTTTGGTGACTCTAGCTCTTATTATTTACCAAAATTGCCCAAAAAACAGGATATCGATATCGATTTTTATCGATTGCTTGGAAACGGAGTAAGTTATCGAATACCGGAAACAAACTCGATCTGCGCAGGCACTAGGAGCACCTACATCTAAGTCTCTAGCTCTTATAGGTTCTAAGATCCTTGCGTTCATACATACGGACGGACGGACAGACAGGCGGACATGGCTAAATCGACTCGGCTATTGATGCTGATCAAGAATATATATACTTTATGGGGTCGGAGATGCTTCCTTCTGCCTGTTACATACATTTGGATTTTGCACAAATACAATATACCCTTATACCCTGTTTTAATGGGTTCAGGGTATAAAAAAAGGCTGAATGGGGCATTTGATTTCTCCTAAATAGAAGAAGAACTCGCCTATCTCCAGAGAGAAAGACTATATGTGTATGTAAAAACATAAACTATCTTATATCTCAAGCTCTAAATTTGAAAATCTATTTATTAAGTTGCTTTGTTTTGAACAGCTTAAACATACCCTTTATGCACATTTTAATGGGCATATTTTTTGCTAGCGTTTTGAAAGTTCAATATTATTTCCAAAACAAAGTTGAAATACTGTTCCTATTGAAATGTTAAACAAATGCATATGGAAATAGTAAGTCCTCGACTTAGTGACAGCTTAGAACTGACTGCAGAACTAACAACAGACCTGAAGAACTTCCAAGCTGGGAGGCAATGCCAAAAAATCCACTTAGGTACACAGGAGTGCACGTCAGCTCCGCATGTGTCTGTATCACGTACATTTATCTTTGTGTCGTTTTGCAGCACTTAAACTACACCGACAACAGACACGTATGACTCGCAAACACACACACACACACACACATCTATGTGGACTGCAATACGGCAAGTTGAACAGAGCCGTTGTCGTTAGTCGTAATGAAACGCAATGGACCTGCGTGTTAAGGGCCTCGTTGTGGTCCTCTTCCTGAACCAATGCCAGTGGCACGCACTGCCCTAAATGAGAATTGGCGCAAAGTATCCTCTACTTTGAGATACACACACTCGAAACACACTCGCATTAGTCATTCGACACTTAGACACATACATGGTTAGGGTGTGTATCGAATTTGTATTTATGATCTGCAAATAAAATACATTAAGACAAGACTGAGCACCAGAATGCAGCGAGCCGAAGAGAAAATACTCTATTCAATGCCCCACGCTTAAACAGAGATATGAGGAGAATAGTAAATTGTTCGGGGAAGATATAATTGAAAACCATTAAAGACAAAAGGAAAGACGGACAGATGGATTTCGATACTGATCAAGTATATATATAGCTACACGTGTCATGACAAAATGTGAATACCCTCCACAAGGGTATAACTGGCAATTAAGAATGCTCTAATCAAGAGTGTTCTAATAGAAGATCATAGAGCCCACGGCAGGCTAGCTTTAGGAACATTCTATGTTTCTTCTACAAAAACACAGATGCTCACACGCAAATTATCTGAGTATAAACATGCGTTTTTTACAATTTCATAGTGCATGGTTGAAGGGGGCATCCCTACTTTACAGATTCTATGAACAAAGTCAGATATCGATTTTATCGAATGCATGGAAATGAGGCATGTTTTTCGATTGCCTAGGAGTTTTTCGATTGGTAGGACCTACGTTTAATTTAAGTATTTAGCTCTTAAATGTTCTAAGATTTTCCCGATAAAACACGTTATAGATATATGTTTGCCTTGAAAGTGATTTAAACAAACGACCAATATGTAGAATGATGTCAATTGTTGCAGAGAGTATTATCAACAAGGACTATGTAAATATTTGTGCTGTTTTTGGTATCAATAATATCAAGCTGTTTATTAAGTGTTTAACATATTGTTGTAAATTTGAAATAAACATTAATTTTGTGCTTTCCTTTCAACTGTTGTCTGGCCGAAAACAATGTGTCCGCTCTCTCTCTCGGCTAGATTGCAAACTTGTAACATAAACTCGTATAAATCAGCGTCAAGCAATGTGTGAATTTATTTATCCAACCGTTTAAGAGCCAGGTCACCGAAAATATGTTGTCACCGAGACGAAACAACGACAGTGGAAAATTCCTTCAGCCACCATTCCTTCAGCTCCTTGTCGGATGCATTAGTTTGTCCAGCAAAAATATTTATTTAAGTATTAAGTTTCATAAATGGGTCAAATCGAAGTTGAAGTAGATTTTCGAATTGCTTTAAAAGCTGTTGCGTCCTTCTCAGACTTCGTACATTGAAACTTTCTCTGAATCTCCCAATTTCAATGGACGATTTTTCCATTAAAAGCGCCTTTTAGCTAAACATGGCAAGTTATCCAATCTCTTTTGCTCACTCTCAGTATAAAATGAAGTTAAATGTTAAATAGAACTTTTCACTAGTTTAAAGAGTATTCGGAGCAGGTGTCTGACAATGAAAGGCGTTTGTATACTATACTAAAACTAAAGTTTTATATTTTGTTTATACTTTCAAATTGCATGTAAGGGATTTTAAGGAATTTTAAAGGTTGTTGCATCTCGAGCTTTGTTTCTTCTGTTCTTTGCTTTGTGGCTTATTGTGCATTTTTCCAGCAAGGTTTGCCGTTTGGGAAATTTGTATTTGGACTTGTTGTTGCCGGAAATTACCATTTTTATTATTGCTGGCACCGCTGGACGGGGTTGCTGTTGTCTTTCATAGTCCTGGAATTGAAATTCTCGATTCGCATTAAAATTAGTAATCGATATATGCATGGACATGGACATGGACATGGACGAGGAATCACAACGGACAGCCACGGCTGCATTTGCAGATAAACGAAATGGGGGAATATTTATTATTATTTATGTTTTAGTGTAATGCTGGGCCTGCGCTTATGGCCAAAATATAGTGCTAGTAGAGCAGCCATAAACCTTGTCAGAACTGGTCTACATGGCCAAAATAGTCTTGTCCCCTTCGGTCCAGTCGATGATTGTCTTATCAACATCCTCCACATCCATATTAATTGAGCCCTCGCAAACTGTGGCCGTTAGTTCCTCTTCCTCTTCGCCCTCACCAGCTTCAGTTTTGAATTCGGTATATTCATCCTTATCGTTGGCCGAATCGTAAACTGTGCCTTCATCCGAGTCCGAATCATCGTTGTTGCTCTCGGGTATTAACACGCCAGCTACATAAAAGTGATCTTCGAGCATGTTTTTCCACTCGTTCAAATAGCTATTGAAATCGCGTGCCTCGAAGCGGGCCGTATTTCGAATGTACCACATAATATCGGTACCAGCCAGTCCCTCATAGCTGCCATTCGGTCCAAAGTCGTGTGGTGCACTGGACACATCGTAGATGGTGTCCAGTAGGGCGACCAGATACCTGCCGTTGGGATTCTTTGCATCGTAGTATTCGAGCTTCTGCCTGGTCAGAGTGAGATTCTTTAGAGGCAGCGGAATCTTGACGTGCCCCTCCTTCTCGTAGTCCTCGTCATCGTAGGTCGGATGTTCACGACGCATGTGCGTATACGCAATATAGCCCACGAGGCAGGTCATTGCCACAATTCCCAATGGTGAACTGATCACTTCACGCAGCTGCTCACTCCATGTATTAGTTGGTATCGAAGACATCGAGATATTTGGATGTCAACCTTTATTTTTGTTCAAATTTGTACTTTCTGTTTTCTCCTAGTCGTAAGCTCTACTACTGTTTGGCTTTCATTTACTGAAATTATTCGTTTGAAATGCCTACTGCAATGTTGTGTGAGGATTTTCGTAATGCTGCCCAAAATGGAAGGAAAACTGACGAAATGCTATCTAAAGAAAGATGCTTGGTAAATTTTTTTCTTATTCATGCTTCATAAACGAGATATTTCTCGGAAAGCCATCTCTGCATGGGATTTACGCGCATAATACTCTAAATTGAAAGGCCTTAGACAATTTGCTAAGCCTAATGGGACGCTTGTGTCATTTAAACATTTTTAGCATATTTAATGAAGTTATTTATAATTGTTTCGGTTTTGTTAATTGTTTGCAGGTCTGGTGGTCACCTTGCCCCAGTAGAGAGTGTCCGGAAGAGCCCGAGCTGGATTTGGCTGTGTATCAATGCGTTGACTATTGTCTAATGCAGGAGCAAGTAAATCCAGAACTTTACTCCGATGTGGCGCAGCATGACAGGTCCACAACAAGGACGACCACGACGAGGGCAATGCTCGGTCCAAGCATGGATGCGAATGAGCCAGCCTTGGTGACCACAACAACAACATCGACGACCTCTTCGCCAGCGTCGTCATTACCAGCAATATTTGCAACACAAACGAGAAGCAGATACCAAGATGCACTTAATATGTCATCGACCATGTTCCCGCCACTGGAGAACGCTTCTGCCTTGTCCTTGCAAGTGCAGCAGCCACCCTCTGGCTCTGCTTCATCGGCAGCCGTGGAATTGTCAGCCATGTCCATGCAGGGATTGAATCGTAAGTGACACTTCTACATGATGATCCCTCCATTGTCCCTCTTTCGACCACGGAATTGGTCAGCTTCGCTCTTAATATCATTAGGGCCAAGCGGTTGCAGCGACTGCCTTCGGCTGCTTGTTAGCCGTTAGTTTTGGTGTCGACCGAGTCATTCACACCAGGCGTCCAGGCTCTTCTCTCACATTGTCCATATCTGTGTCCGCATCCATGTCAAGTGATGCCATTGAATATGGCTTAAAAGGAAAACTATTTTTTTGTGCAAATGTATGTAACAGGAAGAATCTGCAGATATATATACTTATATATCATTATTGGAAGGACAACTTTAAATTTAAAATATTTTTTCTTCCATACCAAACTAAATAATTCAAATGTCGGTTATGTTGAATATGTAGGAGTCAGTCGGAGTCAATATCGATCTACTTCATCATATCCCTATTCCTTCGTAGTTAATCAATATCAAACATTAGAGAAGCAAATAGAGTTTATGCTTGAAAACATTTGTGAAGTAGGAATTAAATAAACTGCACAACTGCGCGGGTTTTTAGCTTGGCGAAGTTTTTATTTTCCTACAAAATGTGAAAATGTGAAAGTTTTGCTTTAATACCCCAAGGCAAATAAGCTGGTTACACCACGGAACTACTCTGCAGCTGTTTAAATACTCGGCTTATAGTTTGTTGCTTGTCTGTAATTGTTAAAGCTCTATCCAGCCATACTTATTAGCATACGGGTCCTTACAGTTTCTGCGGGCAGTACGGGCGACAAATCAAAGGCCAGCAGCAGTTGGGTGCATTCGGATGATGCGGATGCGACGTACTTTATGCTGCAAATGCATCCCGATTTGGCGGACCCCACCGAGCAGCTGGGCATGGAAATCGAGCAAGATGACAACGAGACGGTCACCGATATTAGGCAACGTTTTGGCGAGGACAGGCTAGTGAAAATGCAAATCAATCTCACTGACATGGACGACCTGGATTTGCGATGCGGAGGCCTGGTTAGGCGCACCAACATGTCCTATGTGAACACAAAGGCCGTCAGGTGCTTGATGCAACGTTGCACGTTCACATTGAATGCTCCCGAAATTTGCCCACCTGACTACAAAGAAACCGACGACACAATTTTCTGGATATACTTTCTACTACGGTACGTAGGCTAACATTCTATTAAAACGATTTAAAACAATGCCTTGCCTCGGCTTGACTTGGCTTGGCTTGGGGTTGAATTAATTACTTTTCCACTAGTCGATTTATTATAGAACTAGCTTATTAGAGGGCATATAGAAAATATTGATCGGTTCACGTTAAGTTCTTCCTGTTATGAATTTATCCGGCTTAAGTTTAGATTCAGCGTAAAGACAAAGAAAATATTGGACTCAAATTGGATCGGTTTAATGTCTTGATCTGGCTGACCATGTATATGCTATCCAAATCTATAATGAGTATTAACTTTTTAATGCAATGAAATCTGAAGTTTTCCAGAACTAATGGAAAGTGCAATTTCCTAGGCATTTTTTGAGAGACATTGACTAATCGTTTAAATAAAATCTAAATTATATTTGATAAAAGCAGGTAGCTTAATGTAATTATACTCTGTTCTCAAAAGGGAATTTCTCAATTGCTTTAAATTTAAATAAAATGTAAAGACTGTTAGTTCAAGTTATCCCAACTATCTATATATATATGTTATTTTGTTAAAGCATCAACGTGAAAGTCAAAATATAATCTTTCAACCAGTTTAGCCATAATGAAGAATGTAAATAGAGTATTGTGCAGTCGAAACAGTTGTAATTACTCATTTAATTTTCAGATTTCTGGCAACGACCATGTTGTCGGCAGGAGTCACCATTATGGATCCCATTGCACTGACGATGATTGAGAAGTTCGGAGGAGACTTTGGACGTGAACGCTTGTTTTCGAGCATTGGCATGGCCATCTTCTCGCCCATTACGGGTATCATGATTGACTACTCGTCAAGGGGATTGGGCTACACAGACTACTCGGCTGCCTTTTATACGTACGATGTGCTGCTGGTCATATCGACAATGTCTGTGCTAATGATGCCGCTGGGCGAGAAGCTGCCGGCGGATAATGTTTTTCGGGATTTATGGAATCTATTGAAAATGCCGCACGTGATTGCCTTTATAATATTTCTGTTTGTGCTCGGAAATTTCTGGGGCTTTATCGAGAGCTTTCTATTTTTGTATCTCAAGGAGCTGGGCGCTCCTAACTACTTGTTGGGTAAGTTCTGGCAATACTGCCGTCAATGCCATCAGCGAGAAGCTCATCTGTTAATATGGGCTTCGTGCTGGCTATTCCAGGCATTACAATTACTGTGGGCACCGTGAGCAGCATTCCATTTTTGTATGGTGCGGAGAAAATCACACGCATATTTGGACACGTTAATTTGATTATCATAGCGTTCTTTTCGCACGCCGGACGCCTAGTGGGCTATTCCTTTATCGAGTAAGTGTGCCAAACATGTGCGTGTAATCTAATTTTATGGCAGCATCGAGTTTTTCCTAGAAACGCCTGGTGGTGCTTTCCGTTCGAGGCCATGGAATCGCTCTCCTGCCACCTGATGTGGGTGGCAGCTGCCACCTACTGCTCCATATTGGCACCCAAAAGCTTGCTTGCCACGCTGATTGGCGTACTCGGCATGGCTCATTTTAGCTTGGGCAAGTCTGAAAGCCTTTAAAGTACTCTAGCAACATGTAATGAATGTTCTTATTCGCACAGGACGCGGCAGCGGCAGCTTTACGGGCGGCCTGCTCATCGGACAGTTTGGCACACGCGATGCATTCCGTTACATGGGCCTGCTTGCCGTGGTGGGCGGCATTGCGTATGGGCTGCTGCATCTCATTTGGCTGCGCAAATTTGATCACACGACGGAGGAGTCCGAGGAGGAGGTTGAGGCCGTCGAGGCTGGCGAGACCGAAAAGCTGACCGAGCCCGCCACCAAGGAGCAGGGCACATCGATGTCGCTGGAACGCCTCAGCCTAATGATCAAGTACAATCAGATTGGCAGCCTGTCATCGCTGCCAAGGGGCTCGAGGGTGAGTCCAGGCCTTGCATTTCGCGTGGGAAGTTTTTAATTACAATTTATCGATCAGGCGGACATACACGACCATTTATCGGTGCGCCGCAGCAGCTACAACGTGGAGTCCTTGAGGGGCGTGCCCCGGCACGGAAACATTGGCAATAGCGCCTCCAAGGTGGATATACTGCGTTCGGCGCTCGAAATTAATCACAAGTCCTCCAACAATTCGATGCTGAGCAAAGCCGATAACAAAACGTCAAATCAATCACTGGGACGAAATCGTGCCGACAGTGCGCCCAAATTGAATCACAGCAATCTGAAGAACATTTCACAGCCCGCCCTGGAGGGTGTCGTTTTGGAGGTGAGTCCCAGTTCGAGTCCACCTAACAACCTACGCTGTGTGTGAGGTGGTGTGTGTGTGTATCAGGGTGTGAGTGTTTGTATGTTTCTGATTCCGATGATTGTCGTCAATTGTTTTGACTTCTGTTGGGGGTGGCGCCTTTTGCCCTGGCTTGAAGTGAGCTGGCTTGTGAGTTTAAAAAATGTTTAGCAGCTGTTGCGCCAATAACTTTTTAGCATACCCAGCGCTGTCCGGCTGGGCTCTTCCTGTTCCTTGCCGGATGCTCTGCGGCACTGCATCCGCTTGCCGTTTATCGTTTATCGTGCATTGTTTATTTTTCAGTATTCGTGTGTTTGGCAGTTGTTTCCTCTCCAATAGCTTTGATTCCCAACTCCGAATGAAATGCAGCTTTATTGCTATTTGTTCTTTTGCTTTTCCTTTAAACTAGCTGAACCGTAAGAGTTAGATCTACCTGGAATAACAATCTTTTATACAGATATGCCGCCTACCAGACATGTTTAGTTCGAATTAGGAATAGAAATTGCAATTTCCTACATTCTTCTGACACAATTTTCTTTTGATACTCTATTCACTAAATGGAAATGAGTATATTAGTATATATTATTTAACATAATCAAGAGTACAATTTTCGACAAGTCTCGACTTAAGCTGTTATTACACTCAAAACAGAGTATTGCTCAGTCGAGCTCTTATCTGTTTGATTTTTGAGAGCTTGTACAAATTGTTGTCCATAGATTTCTAAGCACAACGCAACAAATTCATCTGGACGCATTTCATTTGTGAATGCAACTGCCAATGAGTTAAATAATTTTTCTATCGGTTTAATTAAAAACTTATAATGATATATACCTGGCTGCTGGCCGCAGTTAATTTCGTAATTAATTGGCAAAGCTTTCAAGCGGGCTTTTATGGCAGCTCGGCAACCATAATTCAATAAATCAAATGTGGTTGCAACAAATGCGCAAAAAACGAAAAACAGAAAACCGAAAAGAGAAAACAACAATAACAACAGCAAGAGCAACAAATTAATGAATTTATGAACATGCCAAACTTCGCCTTGGCATTTCCAGGCTGCAAACAACACTCTGAGGCGGACAGACGGACATGTGGACCGAACGACTGACAAACTGAGAGCTCGACTGAGCTGGAAACAAAAGCTAGCTGGCAGCAGGAAGCAGGAGCTGGGAGCAGGAGGCGGGAGCTAGGAGGCGACGCTTGCAAATTGCAGGCGAGTCCAGAGGCGAAAGTTCGTTTGGGTTTTTCGTTTGTGCAAAATAAATTTGCCAAAACCATCAGCCCCCGCCCATGTGTGTGCCTGAGTGTGCGTGTTGCGTGTGTGCGTGTGTGCGTGTGTGTGCCTGAGTGTGCATGAGAATTAGTGTGCGAGTGCATCTGTATCATAAGTATGTAACAACAAATGCCATTCACAAACAAACAGGGCGTGGAATCAACGTTCTTTCCGAGCCGTATGAAAAAGTATCCAAGTGGTTTGTTAACTTCAATACCCGCTGTGGATTTATCCGTTATACCCAGCTCTATGTTAATGGTAATGTACAATCCAAAATGGGTCAAATGAATGCATTAACAAAAACAAGTGCTCGGCAAGCCGAAGCTCAGATATCCTTGCAGAGAGGGACACGGATTAAAAGAATCATATGAATCTCTACATTTTATCTGACTAAAATACAACCAGCTATAGACTTACTTCGATTGTTATTTTGTCCGTGTTAAGCGTTGGCTTCATCCTTTGAGTGTCCATTTATAAAGCTGTAGTTCGCTCTGCAAGAGTATTTATTCACAACAAACACACACAGTATGTATATATATATATATCTGGATCTGGCATGCGCGCATCCCCAGCACCACAAAATCCTCTGAAAAGCTGGCGGCTGATGCATTAGATTTGCAGTTCTCGTTCTGGTACTGGTTCTGGTTCTTGTTGTTTTTGTTTCGTTTGGATTTGTTTTTATTGATGTTGGTTTTGCGTTTGCCAAACCACTCGGGAATTATTTTATTACGTTAAATTAAGGGCCACACTTGCACCAGTATTTGAGTTTGAGTTCGATTTAATGCATGCTAAATTTGCCTGTTCGCCTGTTTGAGATATTCAAGCACACAGCTTTTTCATATTTGAATAGAAAAATAAATATTTTTTGGCATCTCGTTTTGGTTGTTGGGTCTGCGTTGAAAATTTCGGCTTTGCTATTTTTCTTTCGCTGCGATTGTGTTTGCTTTTGCTTTTTTTGTTGTTCAACTTAGTTCAAATTGACAAAAAGTAACAATAGCAGCTGTTCCAAAGGCAACAATGAGCAGGAGGATTTGCCGCTTGGGAAAAGCAAAAACATGACTCTAACGTGTGCAAACAAAGAGGAGCAAAATGTGAAACGATGGCAACGACTCTGAAGCTGAAGCTGTCAATGCTGCTGTATACTGGTCTCCAAATAATTGAACTGGTGATGAAAACCTGACAACGAATCGGAAATTACGTGGCTAACCTAATGTCAGCCATATGCACTTGCTTTCCTTTCTAGTTGACTCTGATTAAATGTCATCTCTGTCACATTACGATAACTTCAAGACTAAGGGAACACAAACACACACAGATAAATTTAGATGGAAGTGCGGACTAACATGGTTCTAGCAATAAAACTCTTCAATCTCGTAGTAAGCATTGCTGAATAAATTATATTGCTCACTGGGACTGCGATTGCAATTCAGTCTGGAGTTTGTAGAACCATATGCATACTCATTGTAAGTGTTCAAGTGCCTGCCAAGGGGTATACTGGGCTTATGCCAATATTTGTAGCAGGCTGAAGCAACCATCTCCGACACCATTAAATATGTCTTTTAATCGTTATCTCCACAATTTGCCTATTGTCAATATACATCGATTTTTGACAAAGCAGTTTTAAACATTTACCAGAGACTAAAACCTTACTGAGCAAATGTGTGCTTTGTACACTACACATATTTCTCTTTCATCTGGGGTCATCAGGTAGCTTACGCTTTCATTCCAATTATCTATTAGTTCTGTTTCTATCTTCTTAATAAGTGCAAATTTAATTCTTTTGCTTCACACTTTTGGTATGATGCCTAATTATGTCTAGTTGAAACACGGCAAGATAGCAAATATTTAAAACAAGAAAGAAAAAGTGCTATATTCCAGAGTGCTTTACTAGGCGAAACTCCATACCCAGCTGAAGATGCCTTAACACTCATTACACAAAACCAAACTAAAACAAAATAAACAAAAGAGATAATATATTTCTATGTACATATTTCATTAAAATTCCTCTTCGTGCCAAATTTATACACTTACTCCATGTGGTTGGCTGAGTTTCCTTTTGCCTCATACATATATTCCCTTTTCTACTATATATCAATTGGAACAGGGTATAAAAAAAGGCTAAAATCGTAATTCGACTGATTCGAAATTATTTACTGTCAAATTGGCAAGTTCAACAATATGTGTTTGTTCCCAATTTGTTGTACTAACGCCTAGACGGAGCGAATATTAAGCTTAAAGTGTCTTAGTTTCTCGTACTTATTGTAGCATAACACAGTTAACAGAATTGTTAAACCCATAGAAAAGACAAAAAAAAAAACAAAACGTATTTTTTAAATTGAATGCCAACTAATTTTATTCCCTTGGTCGAGAGGGTGCGTTTGGTGCCTAACGACCTAAAGCCAACGCACAAAAAGTGAGTGGGAAATTGAGCGTAAGTAATGTGTAATTTTCAAAAAGTAAAAAAATAAAAATAAAAATATATATAATAGCGTTTATCCTTACTGACTGACTAACTGATTTGCAATCAACGTACAGCCGGCGCTTAAATTATTACGGAAATTGTCTCTCTGGGTGAAGGTAAAAATTAAGAAGCTATTTTGAAACATTCGTTTCGATACGATAGTAGAAATTAGTTAGGTAGGTCGCTGGTTCAAAGCACGTATTAATTTTAAATTTTAACATTTGTTTAAAAAATTTGTCACTGCTCAGAAAGAAACAACAATAATAATAGACAAAAAGAGAAACAAATAAATTATAGTTCCATACATACATTTTTTATATGTCTGACAAGCACACAAATAATTTCGGTATCACTTGCATTCAACCGCGCAACTCTGGGTAATTTATATATATATACATGTAACACAAACCATATTACCTGTACATTTTCCAACCATCATCATAGTATATCGGGCTTGTCTATTTGTACCATTTCATTGCGCTGCCTCTTAATATATTTGGGCATATCAGCTTCGACCAAAGTGATAACATTTTTGATCTCGCCACATACGGGGCAGGCGAAATTCGTACCTTAAAATATCTCCAACGTTTTAAAGATGCCTTAACTACTACGACTATTCCAAAGATCACGCCAATAATCTTGCGGCCAGGCTTCCTTACACCTCGCGCCAATATCCATAAACAATTTATATTTTTGTACATTGTGGACAGAGTATTAGGTTGTCGGTTGCACCGGACTGCAGAGTATTCAAAGGTAATGGGCAGGCTTTGTTTCATAACAAAGGCGGGGCAATTTTTTTTTTACATCAAACGAAATAAATTGTTGGGTTTTACGAACGCTACTTAAGATCCATGAATGCATTTCTGTTATACATGCTTACATGTACTCTCAAGCATGCATACATGCATGCATGCATAAATGCGTACATGCACACACATGCAAGCTGAGGTTCCTCTATGCTGAGGCTTCAGTACATGGAATAATTATTCTTGAATAGTTACAAAACATGCAGGGCTTAAATATGATATCCAATTGTGTGTATGTAACATCGTTTTTTTCATTTTAGTGTGGAGGGGGAAGGTATACGCATGTGGCAATATTCTTGAATCGTGCGTTATGTACGCTAAAATGATTGTCCTATCAAACTTCTTAAACAAAAAACTAAGAAAGACATTTTAGACGAGTGGGTGGAATTGATGATGACAGGAAATCAACTTGATATGCTCAAGCAAGAGAACAAATTTGAAGTTTAAAACGACAAAGGTTTTAATAACAAATACACTCTGTGAAGTCAGATAAGCCCGCTCTGTACAATTTTGTACCCATTCTAATTAGTAGAGTTTATTACAAGTATTTGGCAAATGAAGCATAAAAACATAGAAACTAACAACTTTGTTTACAGCACTATTAGGTTAAATGAACCCTCTAAATTTGGATATGCAATAGAAAAGCTTACATTTGCAGTGAGTCCGTGTATTATTGGCACATTGCTCTCAAAAGTTAAAAAATTGGCATGAGCACATTTTAATTGGGGCCAAAACTTATTCAAAAGCCCTAGCGACCATTATACTCTGCTCACAAATAACAAGGGGTATATTGGGTTTTGTGCATTGAATGCCCAGATGGGATAAGTCGATAGAAAATCTATATCATCCAAACATTAATGATTGTGCCAGGTTTATTTCGAGTAAGCCCATGTCTAAAGTCGCAGTCGCCATAATCGAGTAGTTCCTTTTCCACCTGTCTTCAGCTGTTATTGCACTGTCAACAGGGTATATTACGAATGGTTGTAGCCAACAGCAACGCTCTGTTTTCAACTCTTTTTACGGGCCACTAACGAGTGTGTATGTGGTCATATGTGATATGAGTTCAAAGTAGCATGCAGGTAAAAAAAAAAACACTTGCTGGAATTTCAAGAAAAAGCACTAAAACAAACAAACAAACATTTTGTGTGGGTAAATCGCATTTAGTTTACACTCTTTACAAGGGCTTTCCGTTGGCTTTAGTTTTTGTTGTAGTACTTTGGCAGGTACTTTGAATGTTCTGCAATTGGTTTATTATTTACTTTAGCTTTTAATTGGCAATACAACATTTTGCAAATATTTTTGTTTAGTCGTTCACAAAGTGAAAAGCGTATATTGCCGCTGTTGTTTATTGTACGTCTGTTCATGTGAATGCATTTTTATAGGTTTATACTTATATTTGAGTTAAAACTTAAAATAAAGTATTATTATGTAGTGCAGAAACCTATATCATCTGCAATCTAAGAGTTGTCTTACCAAATTTGGCATAAAAACATAAAGACCTTTTCAAACTCGATTGAATACCTAAATCGGATATTATAGAGACACCAAAAATTTGTATATATGTGTTCGTATTAATTTAAACGGATTATTAATATTCAGATCTGCAGCTCCTTCAAGAATTCAAAGGTATAGACCTGCATTTTGGGGTATACCAAAGACAATAAACACATTTTTTATTGTCTTTGGGTATACATTCTACATTGATTGGGTATTTATGTCCCAAGCCTTTTGAATAATAAAACTCTTGACTTAAAAAAAGTCAGAAATTCACGTTGGTTGAAGGGAATTTTTATCATAGTTCTTTGTAGGGATTTGCCCGCTTTCTGCATCTGCTGCACCTTCAATATTCAGTCTGTGTCCAGGCTGATCAAAAATATTTAAATTATTTCGGATTGAAAATGTTCACTTATGCTTGTTAAAACTGCACAATTGCTTTAAGCCCATTTTGAATGAATAATTAACTTAATCGTAGCATATATTTGCATATAAATTTACTGAATGATCTACACATATATGTATGTATATCCATTGCATTGGGCATGCACACTGAATGGTATTTAGGCATATCATTTTTAACTTACTCAAACTCTGCTTTTAAAATACAGGATCAGGAGGGACCCAAGGTAATACCCGAGGAAACGGAACTAAATTCGTCCAAAACAACTGTGTCTGGCTGCTTGGAGGAGGCGGCATCTAAGGCCGAGTCCATGGGCTGTGAGAAGAGCGTGCAGGATGATGACAATTGAATGGGTTGTGTTGGCCAACCAACTGATGCGTACTTGGGGCGTAGAGTGATATTACAAAACTCATTGAAATTATAAATGAAACAACAACAAAAAGAAAATCAATAAAATAGGCGCTACTTGAGAGATATTGAATAACGCTTGTGTGGCATTTAAATGTTAAACAATCTATTGTTAGTTGTACATTTGTTACGAATATGTTATATTATATTATGCAAATAAACAAAAAATCGCTGAAAACAATTACATCCAAGTTCAATTCGATTAAAATGCCATGTTTAGAGTTTGCTTTGAAAATCTTTTATTTGCCTTTGCCTAAAATGAAATTGGTTTTATCAACGAACACTGCATTTTCTTAATTAAATGTACACATAAGTTTCTTTTGATTTGCTTTTATTTAAAAATGTTGCATTTTCTTGCATTTTTTGGCATATCAGATTTTTCCGATTGTTTATTTTTTTTTTCATGCTTAGCTGGGTCAGCTTTATTTATTATTATTATTTTGTTTATTTACTGCATTTTCATTACAAACATAGTTTTATTTATAATAATTGTTAATATACTGTGATCGCAAAGGGAAAAAGCCTAAGTTGATTATGACCAGTGCCCAACTAGTTGTTATCCGACTAACTTTAGTGACAATTACAAGGTGATACCCTACAATCGAGCAGGCATCTCCGACTTTAGAATATATATATATATTCGCTATCTGAATGATGGCACAATGAAATACGAATACAGCGTATCTGAGAGTTGGGCAATGCTTCAATGGTTATCTTTGATTTATAATTACTTTTTTTTCTCAGTATTTTAGTTTTATTATTTGTTTTTGCTTCTGAATCTATTTGTTATGTTCAGTTTTCAGTGCTCGTCGTTCAATTTTAAAATTTGCACGTCCATATCAACATGCCCAATGCAGCCGCAGAAATATATAATCCTGCTCATTGTGCAAAATAGTTTTAAATACACATATATAAACCGCAAACAATAAACATATTAGCCTTGATGGCAAATATTAGTTTATGATAATTAATGTTTAATAACAGCTTATGATTACCTCGATGGCCAACCCGTTAAATATACATTTTGCGTTTCATGTGCCACAAATATAGCGACAATAATCTCTAGCCACAAATTAATTTTTAACAAGACAATTTATTATTGCGGTTAAATTAATTTAATTATAATTTTTGGCCACTGAATTACCGCAACGCAAACACATTCTCTCGCATTGTGGGCTTCTCATTGAAGTTAGTTTAATGAGAAGAGTTTTTCTTTTGATTATACTACAAAATATGTCGAGCAATTCTACGGGTAAGTGTAATACAAAAGAAAAATCCACAAGAAACTTGAATATGTTGAATATTTTTTCGAAATATTTATTTACTGCAAGCTGTTTGAAAGTCCATTGCTGTGAAGCGAATTGTAACTCCTTTACTGTATAATTCACAATCAGTTCAAACCAAAGACCAGTTATTGTAAACTAGAAACTGTGAAGTGTGTATTTGCCCGACTTAAATAAACTTTGAAAGTACACAAGCTGTTAAGCCTATTGAGTACGGCATGTGTAGTATGTATTGTATTTGTTTTAATCAAATGGTTAATTTGTTGTCAACTTTATTTAATTTTAGTTTTTATTTACTATTTCTTTAATAATTTCAGTACTGTCCATATTGTCAGCACTGGCACTGCAAGAGTAGCACAATGAAGTTTTCAGCACGAATGCGTTCTTACTCTACCCATGTGTTGGGGGCTTCTTCGTGAATTTAACTAACCAGCCATCCTCCTTAGCTCCGGTTCGAGCTTCTGCTAAAGCTCCTGTTCCAGCTGCAACAACTAAGTCTCACTGTATTAGCGGCAAGTGCTGCGAGTTCTCACTGAAGTCCACCGTGTAATACATGTCGTTCTCCATATTCATGGCCAGATGCCGCTGGAATGGCCGCTCGTGCAGTTGTCCACCCAGCGTGGTCTGGGTGTGGAGGCTGCTGCTATTTGGCCTGGAGGACAAATGACGCGTTGACTGTGCCGGATTGCCGGCTGCCGCAGAGGTTAGGTCACGCTGTGCTGCTGCAGTGGGATCATTGAGAACTTTGCCACTTAGCCAATGTTTGTTGAGTGCTCCTTGCATCTTGGGTCGTCGACTAAAGCCCAAAATAGGAATAAATGAAGTGGAACGCGTGGAGAACTTGCGATACGTTTGATTGACATTGCAGTGGCATATTGTGACCTGGTTGACAAAAGTACAAAGCAGAACAAAGAAAATTGTCAAATCGTACTCATAGATCTCATCCCTCATCCCACAAGTGTATTAGAGTTATCTTAAGTGTTTGAAAGATTTAGGAAAAGCTTTTCGAATTCATAACTACAGTATGTCACAAAGTTGAACACACAGAAGATTAAGTACCCTTGAATATTAATAGCTTTGCAGATTTGTGAGACAACCGATTTTGATTTAGCTTAGATATCTTGATAAACAAAAAAGAACTTCATTTTTTACCGATTATTCCTATAGTATATATAACACAGAAATACTGCAACAAAAAGACGAATCTATGAAAAGATTCAATAGAATAGCTTTAAGCTGGGAAATTAGTGTGCATGGAACAGACTGGCGGTAGTGACTATATCTCCTGCTGTGTCTTACACATTGCATCAAAAAAAACTATAATACTCTCAAAAATCTATAGCACCACAAGTTAATGTGAGAGAGAGAAAGGGGGGGGGGGGCCCTCCCTAACCCTAAGTCCTTTCCATTTTTCAATTTGAACCGCTTTCCTAAATATCCATGCTTAACTTTAGTAGTATTAAATTAATTACTAACTACTCTGTAAAGTGCTATTGAAAAATAAGCAACCACTCCAACGGCAGGTTTCGCTATGTAGGCCTGCATTCCTGAGAGGGTTCATTAGATGGCGAGCTGGGCTTGATATAAATTAAAAACTAAGTGCTCTTGATACTTGCCTCAAGCATGCCTAGCGAAAAAACCTGTATGTATACAAATATATATATATATATATTATGCGCATAAATTTGAATACGCTTCAAACTTGCCGCTCGATTGAACTTGGTAAAAATAAAACAAGTAAAAGGTTCTAGTCGGGAGCTCCCGACTAAGGGATACCCTGAATCCTCTTCTTCCAACATCAAGTACCCATTTTTAATGGGTTCAGGGTATAAAAAGCCAAACCTTATGAAAATCGGATGAGATTTGACCGAGTTATGGGGCTGGGAAATTGTGACTTATGTCTATATAAGTATTTTGAGGGTACAATTTTAACATGAATTTTGACCAAAAAAATCTGTTGCCAGTTTTTGATGCCAAATTGATTTAGAGGTCAAACCATGAACAAAAAGCCAAACCTTATGAAAATCGGATGAGATTTGACCGAGTTATGGGGCTGGGAAATTTTGATTTATGTCTAGATAGGATATTTGAGGGTACAATTTGGACATGAATTTTGACCAAAAATACGGTTGCCAGTTTTTGATGCCAAATTGATTTAGAGGTGAAACCATGATCAAAAAGCCAAACCTTATGAAAATCGGATGAGATTTGACCGAGTTATGGGGCTGGGAAATTTTGATTTATGTCTATATAGGATATTTGAGGGTACAATTTGGACATGAATTTTGACCAAAAATACGGTTGCCAGTTTTTGATGACAAATTGATTTAGAGGTCAAACCATGATCAAAAAGCCAAACCTTATGAAAATCGGATGAGATTTGACCGAGTTATGGGGCTGGGAAATTTTGATTTATGTCTATATAGGATATTTGAGGGTACAGTTTTTACATGAATTTTGACCAAAAATACTGTTGCCAGGTTTTGATGCCAAATTGATTAAGAGGTCAAACCATGAACAAAAAGCCAAACCTTATGAAAATTGGATGAGATTTGACCGAGTTATGGGGCTGGGAAATTGTGACTTATGTCTATATAAGTATTTTGAGGGTACTATTTTAACATGAATTTTGACCAAAAAAATCTGTTGCCAGGTTTTGATGCCAAATTGATTAAGAGGTCAAACCATGAACAAAAAGCCAAACCTTATGAAAATCGGATGAGATTTGACCGAGTTATGGGGCTGGGAAATTTTGATTTATGTCTATATAGGATATTTGAGGGTACAATTTGGACATGAATTTTGACCAAAAATACGGTTGCCAGTTTTTGATGCCAAATTGATTTAGAGGTGAAACCATGATCAAAAAGCCAAACCTTATGAAAATCGGATGAGATTTGACCGAGTTATGGGGCTGGGAATTTTTGATTTATGTCTATATAAGTAATTTGAGGGTACAATTTGGACATGAATTTTGACCAAAAATACGGTTGCCAGTTTTTGATGCCAAATTGATTTAGAGGTCAAACCATGATCAAAAAGCCAAACCTTATGAAAATCGGATGAGATTTGACCGAGTTATGGGGCTGGGAATTTTTGATTTATGTCTATATAGGATATTTGAGGGTACAGTTTTTACATGAATTTTGACCAAAAAAATCTTTTGCCAGTTTTTGATGCCAAATTGATTTAGAGGTCAAACCATGAACAAAAAGCCAAACCTTATGAAAATCGGATGAGATTTGACCGAGTTATGGGGCTGGGAAATTTTGATTTATGTCTATATAGGATATTTGAGGGTACAATTTGGACATGAATTTTGACCAAAAATACGGTTGCCAGTTTTTGATGCCAAATTGATTTAGAGGTCAAACCATGATCAAAAAGCCAAACCTTATGAAAATCGGATGAGATTTGACCGAGTTATGGGGCTGGGAAATTTTGATTTATGTCTATATAGGATATTTGAGGGTACAATTTGAACATGAATTTTGACCAAAAAAAATCTGTTGCCAGTTTTTGATGCCAAATTGATTTAGAGGTCAAACCATGAACAAAAAGCCAAACCTTATGAAAATCGGATGAGATTTGACCGAGTTATGGGGCTGGGAAATTGTGACTTATGTCAATATAAGTATTTTGAGGGTACAATTTTAACATGAATTTTGACCAAAAAAATCTGTTGCCAGTTTTTGATGCCAAATTGATTTAGAGGTCAAACCATGAACAAAAAGCCAAACCTTATGAAAATCGGATGAGATTTGACCGAGTTATGGGGCTGGGAAATTTTGATTTATGTCTATATAGGATATTTGAGGGTACAATTTGGACATGAATTTTGACCAAAAATACGGTTGCCAGTTTTTGATGCCAAATTGATTTAGAGGTCAAACCATGATCAAAAAGCCAAACCTTATGAAAATCGGATGAGATTTGACCGAGTTATGGGGCTGGGAAATTTTGATTTATGTCTATATAGGATATTTGAGGGTACAATTTGGACATGAATTTTGACCAAAAATACGGTTGCCAGTTTTTGATGCCAAATTGATTTAGAGGTCAAACCATGATCAAAAAGCCAAACCTTATGAAAATCGGATGAGATTTGACCGAGTTATGGGGCTGGGAAATTTTGATTTATGTCTGTATAGGATATTTGAGGGTACAGTTTTTACATGAATTTTGACCAAAAATACTGTTGCCAGGTTTTGATGCCAAATTGATTAAGAGGTCAAACCATGAACAAAAAGCCAATCCGTATGAAAATCGGATGAGATTTGACGAGTTATAGGGCTGGGAAATTTGGACTTATGTCTATTTGAGGGTACAATTTGGACATGAATTTTGACCAAAAATACGGTTGCCAGTTTTTGATGCCAAATTGATTTAGAGGTCAAACCATGATCAAAAAGCCAAACCTTATGAAAATCGGATGAGATTTGACCGAGTTATGGGGCTGGGAAATTTTGATTTATGTCTATATAGGATATTTGAGGGTACAATTTTAACATGAATTTTGACCAAAAAAATCTGTTGCCAGTTTTTGATGCCAAATTGATTTAGAGGTCAAACCATGAACAAAAAGCCAATCCTTATGAAAATCGGATGAGATTTGACCGAGATATGGGGCTGGGAAATTTGGACTTATGTCTATATAAGTAATTTGAGGGTACAATTTGGACATGAATTTTGACCAAAAATACGGTTGCCAGTTTTTGATGGCAAATTGATTAAGAGGTCCAACCATGAATAAAAAGCCAAACCTTTTGAAAATCGGATGAGATTTGACCGAGTTATGGGGCTGGGAAATTTTGATTTATGTCTATATAGGATATTTGAGGGTACAATTTTAACATGAATTTCGACCAAAAATACGGTTGCCAGTTTTTGATGCCAAATTGATTTAGAGGTCAAACCATGATCAAAAAGCCAAACCTTATGAAAATCGGATGAGATTTGACCGAGTTATGGGGCTGGGAATTTTTGATTTATGTCTATATAGGATATTTGAGGGTACAGTTTTTACATGAATTTTGACCAAAAAAATCTTTTGCCAGTTTTTGATGCCAAATTGATTTAGAGGTCAAACCATGAACAAAAAGCCAAACCTTATGAAAATCGGATGAGATTTGACCGAGTTATGGGGCTGGGAAATTTTGATTTATGTCTATATAGGATATTTGAGGGTACAATTTGGACATGAATTTTGACCAAAAATACGGTTGCCAGTTTTTGATGCCAAATTGATTTAGAGGTCAAACCATGAATAAAAAGCCAACCCTTATGAAAATCGGATGAGATTTGACCGAGTTATGGGGCTGGGAAATTTTGATTTATGTCTATATAGGATATTTGAGGGTACAATTTTAACATGAATTTTGACCAAAAAAATCTGTTGCCAGTTTTTGATGCCAAATTGATTTAGAGGTCAAACCATGAACAAAAAGCCAATCCTTATGAAAATCGGATGAGATTTGACCGAGTTATGGGGCTGGGAAATTTTGATTTATGTCTATATAGGATATTTGAGGGTACAGTTTTTACATGAATTTTGACCAAAAATACTGTTGCCAGGTTTTGATGCCAAATTGATTTAGAGGTCAAACCATGAATAAAAAGCCAACCCTTATGAAAATCGGATGAGATTTGACCGAGTTATGGGGCTGGGAAATTTTGATTTATGTCTATATAGGATATTTGAGGGTACAATTTTAACATGAATTTTGACCAAAAAAATCTGTTGCCAGTTTTTGATGCCAAATTGATTTAGAGGTCAAACCATGAATAAAAAGCCAACCCTTATGAAAATCGGATGAGATTTGACCGAGTTATGGGGCTGGGAAATTTGGACTTATGTCTATATAAGTAATTTGAGGGTACAATTTGGACATGAATTTTGAACAAAAATACGGTTGCCAGTTTTTGATGCCAAATTGATTTAGAGGTCAAACCAACATCAAATGCATATATATATTCTATTATAGAAGCTAAGTGTCAAGTTTGGTGACTCTTATTATTTACCAAAATTGCCCAAAAAACAGGATATCGATATCGATTTTCATTTATTGCTTGGAAACGGAGTAAGTTATCGATTATCGGAAACAAACTCGATCTGCGGGGAAACTAGGAGCACCTACATCTAAAATTTCAAGTCTCTAGCTCTTATAGGTTCTGAGATCCGTTCATACATACGGACGGACGGACGGACAGACAGACGGACATGGCTAAATCGACTCGGCTATTGATCCTAATCAAGAATATATATATACTTTATGGGGTCGGAGATGCTTCCTTCTGCCTGTTACATACATTTGGGTTTCGCACAAATACAATATACCCTTATACCCATTTTTAATGGGTTCAGGGTATAAAAATAATAAAAGAGGAAGAACGGCTACAGTTGGCTGCGGCCATGTTAAAGTAACCCTCGACTCGAAACATGGAAATGAATATGCAATGCCAGCTCGCAGACTTTCCAAAACCGCAAACTATAATTTCCCCATTGGTCAAGCCCTTGTTTCGTGTTCGCTCCGGTCTCCTGCCTTGTAAGGAAATGTGTGTTGTGCGTGTGTGTGTGTGTGTGTGTGTTAACTTACCACAACGGCAACGATGAAAATGGCGGCCGCCAGAACCCCGGCCGCAAAATATGCATTATGCAATTCAATGGGACTCTTAAGCACAACCGATGAACCAAAAGTTTTGTCATTAAAATTTCTGGCGCTCGCATCGTCGACAATAAATTCACTCGAGCTGACGACGGTCTCGACCACAAACTCATCTGCAGGCACAAATGAATATAAATGGTTAGTTCCTTGGCATTCGCCTGCCCGCCTGCCTGCCTGCATCCCTTAGATAGTCGGCATCGGCAGCTTTGCATATATATTTCGGTATTCGGGTTTTAGCGCGAGTTAATAATGCACTTACCTTCGCACATTTTGCCCGTGTAGCCAGGTCGGCAGGCACAGTAAAAGCTGTCCCCGCTGGACCAGCAGGTGCCGCCATGGGTGCACGGATTCGCGCTGCACTGCTGAAAGTACTGGCAAAGGTAATCGCATTGGTTAGCATTGGTGCTGGCTCTTATCAGTCGCATTAATGTACACGTTTGCCCAGCACTAACTACTAACTAACAATTAATTGGGTGTTCTGTGTGTGCAACTGGCATATTAAATATTATACGCGCGCATAACTTTGCGCCATAGTAAAATCTAATTAACTTGCCGGCGGCTGGCCACACCGCCAGCTCCTTCATCAGCTTTGGCTTTGGCTTTGACTTTGACTTTGGCGTCAGCAGCAGTCGGGCTCCACCAGCAGCTGGCTTCGCTTGTGAACAGGTCCTCCAGCTACCGCTACCCTTCCCTTCTGGCTGTTGCTGATGCTGACGTCGTGTCTGTCGGTGGGAATTTTGCGGGCTCAGAAAACTCACTGGAGATGGTTTTGGCTCCGCTCGCGGTTGGAGAACATGTCCATCATCGTGAAAAGCTTCAATTATGGAGCCCTTGCGTCTAATTTATGTACACTTTATTATGTTCTATTTGGCCAACGAAAAATTATCAAGTCATTGAGCGTTTATTAAATATTGTCAAGTGGGATGCTAACATAGTTGGCGGTAATGAAAATGCTTGGCAAAACTTAATTGTGGTCTATTAAAGTTCTCTCTGCCTCCGTTGAAGCATAGACAGATAATAGATAACCCCAAACAGGGGCAGGAGCGTCAAGACTCTTCTTCTGGTTGCCAAAATACAGAAACCTTTCAGAAGCATTTATATTTTTGGGTCGAGTGGATAATAAATGCACTTCTCGGCTATAATTTAAGCAACATGAATATCGAAAAGGTATAGAGTTGGTTTTGTAATGGCCAATTGCAGATTCTACTTCATATTGTCAATATTCCGACATAAATCTAAAGAGTGTTCAAAATATGGAAGAAATGGGCGGCAGCTAGGTTTAAATATAAATTATTCAGTTTGTAGACATCTTACACAAACTAAATAATTATTAATTCTATTATAGGTGCCCATGGATCCATAAATGGCATACTTAAAACCAAATTATTATTGTGTTGGGTGAAATTGTGATTAACACGTTTCTATGCACTCTGTACAAAGCTAACTTTGAGTCACATTAGAAACAATGAAACCCATCAGGCTTATGTTTAATCAAAGCGATTGCATCTGGCATCTGGTAAACAATCTAGAATCAGTAAATTGGTATAAAGTACACAGAACACGAACATAATCTCCAAATATTATACATTGGAATTTTACAACAGGGACAATTACAAAATTGCATTGAACCGAGCATTCCTCCATTCAGCATGGCTGTGTCTATTGGTATGTGCTGGGATGGGGGGCAGCCCGTTGTCAGCAAATTGTGGGTATTTTGGGCTTTTTGGCATGCACCTCCAGCTGGGCCCCGGTCCGTGCAGGAAAACAGTCGGCGCCAGCTGAGTGCATAAATCATGACTTACCGTTCGTGGCATTTGATTACAATCCGGTCCGTTGCGACCTCCTGGGCATTCACAGCTGAAATCATTTCCATGATCAATACAACGATGTCCTTCGGGGCACGGCTTATTGGCGCAGAAATCAACCTAAAACAGACGAAGGCAATAAGAAAAGGCAAGCTCTCAGCTTATTGAAAAGCCGGACTTCATTAGATATTCTCCCATCGACTGGGCTGTTATTGATATGGGCATATGTGTGGGACCATGTATTAGCCATGGCAAATCCAATCAATAATATGCCAATTTATTTGCCTTGACAACTAGCTACAGGCTGATAAGAATACCATATCACACGTTGTTGTGCATATTTTTTTAAATATTTTGCATTTTTGTTATGCAAATATTTGTTTGACAAAGGAACTATAATAAATGGCAAGGCGAAGGGCCGCGTCTATAAAAAGCTTAAATTATTTCCAAAGAATTGTTATTTAATCTTGAATGGAAATTGCGAAATGTGTGAAACCAATTTAAAATATATGCTATCACGTATTGTTTGGCTTAAAGCTTCGTTCAAAAGGACGCAAGGCAAACAATCCATCAGAGTACCACTTGTTTTTGCATATAGCTATTACTAGCT
Source organism: Drosophila novamexicana (assembly GCF_003285875.2). Lineage (NCBI taxonomy): Eukaryota > Metazoa > Arthropoda > Insecta > Diptera > Drosophilidae > Drosophila > Drosophila novamexicana. Next base: position 202,224 of record NW_020824800.1, read on the forward strand.
GGCAAAAAGGCCACAAGCCAGCCCGGCTGTGAGCATTCAGTTGCCTGAATGACTGAATCATTTAGATGACTGATTTCGCAATAACTCGAGATGTATGTATTTACCTAGATGCTGTTTATTAATATTCAAATGTGTGTAGAGCTGAGCACAGAATACGCAATATTCACACTTATACGATTTGAGTAGCAAAGTGCCGCATTGCGCAGTCGATGACTGTCATCTGATTTGTTCTACTTGACACTCACCTTTATTTGGCAACGGTTGCCTGAATAACCTTTCGTACAGCGACACTCAAAGCTGCCGATGTGATCGATACATTCGCCGCTGTTTTGGCACGGATTCGATTCACATTCATTATATTCAAAGTTGCACAGCTCGCCAGCAAAGCCTGCAAGTAGAGCCAAACCGGGGTGTAGAGCGTGTTGTTGGGGGTAATGTTAATGTGCAAAATAAATGAAATGGAAATTTCAGCCAACTGGATGGATATTGGCAGCTCGGAAACCTGAGCCCCATTGCTTTTTCTTTTTTTATTGTTGTCGAGTTTGATTTGTGCAAATTGTGTTTGTGCCAATGAAATAATTTATAAGCTTCAGTGCAGATTTTATTGCTACATTCTGTTTACATTTTGCATGCGCACTGACATAGTTGAGCCAAAAGAAAATAAGTGGAATTTCAGCTAATACAAATAAACCAAAAATATAAGCCTGTGAGCAATGCCTTAAACAAATTGTAGTAGGAAGCGCTAGCATATTTAATCTAGAGTCTCGAAACTTTGGATAAAATTTGGACAACATTTGTTGGCAATTTGGCTTACAAGTTTCACGGACGGACAGCAAGAGGTATATCCTCTATTAAAATAAACTCAAGATAGACTAGACGATGTCTCTTTGATCACTTACCTGGCTGGCAGAAGCAGCGAAAACCATCCTCTTGATCTACACAAATGCCATGCACACAGGGCGAGGATTCGCATTCGTTTAGGCTGTGTTGGCAGAGTTGACCCGTGTATCCGGGAGAGCAGTCACAGCTGCAAGAGGTAAAAAGTGTTAGTATGACAGAGTTGTAGGGTATATGCTCGTCGAGCACTCTTGCTTGGGCGTACACCGAAAAGTGTTTGCAAATAAATCGAACGATAGACAACACTTAGCTGGCTTAAGCTACCGTCACAAGGGATCTGTGGGCCAGACAATGTTCACTTACCGAAAGTGCGTCGAGTTTCCCAGGCAGCTGCCGCCATTCATGCACTCAGCCGGATTGCAGAGATCCGATTCGTATTGACAGTTTTTGCCCGCATAGCCTGCATCGTTGCGACACAAGGGGGTTATTAGCAAGATTAGCTTACAGGAAAAAGGGCAAATGGCCGCACATTAATGACCTTACCGTATGGACACAAGCACTGATACGAGTTGCCCTCGTGGCCCTGGGAGAGATCCACGCAAATGCCATTGTTGGTGCACGGACTGGGATTGCAGGCATCAATTTCCTCGCAATGGGGACCTGCAAAACCGCTGCAGCACTGACACTCGTACTCCTCCATGACCCCGTTCGAGTAGCACACGCCCTTGCCGGAGCAATCGGCGCTGTCGCCGCAATTGTCGGTTTTTGTGGTCACCTTTAGGCGCACACATTGCGCTCCCCACAGCTCGGACACCACTATTAAACCAAAAAAAAAAAAGGTCGTGAAATTAATTAAAGTCGGTCTAGGCGAAAAAAATGTCCCTAAAGACAACGAAAAAGTTAAATAACAAAACCTAAAAGGCACGGAGACGGCGCAGCTTTGATGCTCTAACAAAGTTAGAAAAAATATTTGACAATGCTTAAAATTCTAATGGATTCAAGCAAATAGACATATTCTTTTATTAAAGCTTGTGACATCATGTGCGTGCCGGGTAACTCAACCAAATTAAATTGTAAATGTATTCGACTGCGCATTGCAAGAGTATCCCCAGTGCTCATTAATGAACATTTTGAGGCGTAGTCTACCTACCAATTAACAAGTTAACTCCCTCAGTGAGGTCCTTATCATACAACGTAACCAGCTTCCTTCCATCGACCACCAGAGGCGTAATATCCAGGAGCACACCTTCGGTTACATCGCAATGCTCGTGCCCGGAACGTGTTACCTGGTAGACCTGTGCAGCATGCGCAGCGCTTTGGCTGTAGTTGGGGAGATGTGGCACCCAAGAGGGCAGAAAAGAAATTATTAAGGAGTCAGAGAAGGTGGAAGGGGAAAGGGGAAGAGCAAGAAAGAGGTAAAGTAAGTCGATGAAAGTTTAAGTTACAAATATGATGGCGCATTCAAGCATTTCTTGTCTCCCATCGCGCTGTGTACTTAATTAATTGAAATTATTTATAAGCATAGCTGCCCGGTTTGTTAGCGGAAATTAAATAGCACCGGGCGGAAATTAAATTAGCTGGCAATTATTTATGAACAGCTGCTACTTTGAAAAAGTTATTCATTACCACCACGGAAACTGGTCCGAACCCTGCTTTACTTAGGCAAATAGATTCCAAGCCCAGACAAACAAGCACATCAATATAAATAGTCTCCGCTGGCAAATAAAATATTATATTGACTGCTCTATGCCGTTTAATTCTCCAACAAACAGCATCTTCTGGCGAAACTTTGCCATCTTACACAGAAAAAAATATAAAGTTTTCAACTGCCGATTGACGGATTGACTGACTGACGGACTGATTGGTGATAGACGAATGTATCTGAACTAAGACGGGATTTTAGAAAATTCCTGGCGCAGTAATGAAAAAACTTTTAAAAT